>NC_065523.1:37827487-37842065 GCF_006386435.1 Epinephelus moara
GCACGCTGTTTGATTGCGTTATTAAAACACGCCACTATTATTCGGCCTTGCTTTTAACTTATTCCACCGAATACCAAATGTGTGTTTTTTTTGAATATTCGGCCGAATATATTCGGTTACCGAATATTCGGTGCATCCCTAGTTATTAGCACAAGCCTATGGCATTTTACATTGTATAAATTAGCCTAGCGGCTAGCAGAGATTTCCTCTGCTCATATGAAGCCAGGATAAATCACACACAAGACTTAAAATGATATTTTTGTGGAGGCTTTATTGTCTTCACAATTTATTGTTTCTTATCTATGAAATTAAAGTAAATCAAAGTTTTGTTTCCACTGAGGGAAATGGTTTCAGCTCACAGAAACAGACAGGAGGTCTGCGTCACCGCAACGTGTAGTTACATTTCTGGGGAGGTGCACGTCAGGCTACGGCTCTAAAAAGTGTTGCTGGAGAACTTGAGGTTGAGTGAGGGGGCAGAGCTGTGCGGAGAGCGTGAGAGAAGAGAGATGCACACTGGTATGTGTCATGTAACGCAACTTGACCCTGTATCGATATAAACGGTGTCTAAATTCATACCTTCCTTGAAAATATATCGATGTATCGCACATAGCTGTTATTACTTATTTAAGTAATACATTACGGCCCAACATGCCCTATAACACACACACGTCTCAACCAGCATGTCTTGAATAAAATACCGACCAGTACCCACACACAGTGTCACACACACACGCTGAGAGGCACCATCTGCAGCCTGTGTGATCAAATGTAACGTGTGTTAAGTACGTTTGCTAGGGTCATTAGCGTATATAAGATGAAAGCCGATCATCAGCCGGCCTATCAGCTTACATGAAAATGAATATGCGTCACACCAACTCTCTCATGTGACATCCCCCCCCCCCCCCCCTCCTCTCCTCTGTCTGCTTTTCATTCTGCCTGCAGCCTCCTAATGGCTCAATGAGGTAATTTTTTGAAAACGGACCGAGTAACCCCTGTCACAGTGTGTGTGTGTGTCTTTGCATATGTATGCATATATACACACTGCATATGTCTGTGTGTGTGTGCATGAGAGTGTGTGAGTGTGTGTTTCTGCTGTGGGCCTGGAGCAATTGTGTGCAGCTCTGTGAGCGGAGCAGCGGGCTGTTTCAGGCTGCGGTCTAAGTTCAATAAGCCAGGTTAGACATATGCTAGCATTCTGTACAAACACTGTCCAGTGGTCGGCCCTGCACTCTAACCCTGCTATTATGACTGCTGTGTGTGTGTGTGTGTGTATGTTGTTACAGAAAGAGCAAAGGAAGAGAAAGAAAAACAGAGCAAGAGATGGCAGCTAAGAAAAATACAGTAAAAACCAGAGTCCAGGGAGGATAGCGTGATCGGATGTGCAGCCCACACGTAAAAATTTTAAAACGTTCCTCCACAACAAAGTCGGTATAAACTCATCGTGTCCGGGTGGAGCAAAGTGATCAGAGAGATGGCTCAGCCAAACGCCAGCAGGTGGCCTCACATGTCAGCAGGGTCTGTAGGTGAGCTACAGAGCCAACTGTGTCTGTGTCTGCTTTGTTTTGTCTGCTCAGAGTGCATCGTGGGTGTCTACAAGTATCAGACACTTTAAGGTGTTTTCAAAACAATTTTTAACCAAATTTGACACTGATTTTTGGACGAATTATCTTTTTTGTATTTAAGCACTGCAGGTAACCATAAAGGTCAGTATTACAGGTGGTCCTGTGCAGAGGTTTGTAGGAATATGGTTACAGAGTGAGTTAGTTTAATCTATGTAAGAGCAGGTATAGAGTAAAAAGACAGCCTGGATCAGTCAAAACTAATGTGATCTGACCTGATCTGATTCACACACTCACACAACCTTAATGTGCCATTATGGAAAACAACCTTGGATCTTGATATTCTGTGTAATGAAATTCACCAAATGGAAAAAGCAAATTGGTTTAGTGGTCTGAGAAACCAGCGATGATGTTAATCCAGAGAATTAACTGCTCTCTGTTTACTGTGCTCTAATCTCATTGACCAGCAACGGCCATCAGATAAAGGCCCGTCCTGTGTGCCTTCCACATCCTGTGAGTTTGTGCCCGTCTGCCTACAGTAACGTCTCACCTGCACACCTGTCTGCCTCTCTGTCCGCCTATTCCACTAACGTACCGCCCACCAGGCAGACTGTTTGTCTAACAAATTCACAGCTTCTTCCCTACATTACAACTACAGATGCACTGATTCATCAGCCAAAAATCAGTAACGGCAGATATTCGCCTTGTTGGCTGCAGATAAGATGACATTAGTCGATGGCAGTGGCCGATGTTTTACTCTTGTGTCACATCAATTTTGGACAGGCTAAAACGGCAGGTTTGAAACTAACAGCGTTCAAGGGACGATAGAAAACATATATGGGACAAACAGGTATCTTCCCCTGGACGCCGTTGGGACAAAAGGACATAGAAACTCAGCAGCAAGATGGAGGTGGCTGCCTGGAGGAAGAGAGGCTTTGCGCTGTCAGGCTCCAAGATGACGTTATCTTCTGCCTTCTGCTTAGAAGAGGCAAATTTACGGCTCACAGCAACTTAGTACGACACAGTCTCTTGCTTTTGTTTGAGACCTAATGTCTGCAAAAAATGTCGCACATTTCCGATTTGTCGTTAGCGTAGTTAGCACGTATAAGCTCAGAGGGCTAACTTGGCTTGTTTACTAAATTACATAAACGTAGCTGTGACCCTAAATGTCCCGCCGTGAAAAAAAAGGACTTAATAGTTGTCTTTCAGTATTGAACAACCAAATCTGATCTGACAATTCTGAGTCGGGTACAACCCTACTACACTCCAAACAACAAATCCATGTTAAATTAGCAGGAGGAGAGCTAGCTAATGTTAGCTGTTAGCAGTCGGTAGCCAGGATTGACAGCTGATGGAGGCAGCATTGAGTTACATTATGATGCGTTCAAGCTCTATTTAACCAGTGGACTCTAGTAGGGCTGCAACGATAAGTCGACTAATCGATGATTATTATTAAAATAATTGGTGACTATTTTAGTAGTAAACTATAAAAGTACCCAAAACACTCTTATTGCAGCTTCTTACGTTCAGATATTGGCAGCTTCACACACTCTCCCATGACGGTGAACTAAAACCCTTTGGCGTGAGTACGAAACAAGACATTAGATGACAGACCTACATTTTTCAACATTTGAACACATTTTTCGATTAAATGATTAGTCGACTAATCGAAGAAATAATCGACAGATTAGTCGACAATGAAAATAATCGTTAGCTGCAGCCCTAGACTCTAGTGTTGTCTGCATTGTGTTGATATGAAGAGGCCCAGACCGTGGATATCTTTGGAGGTGATCGCAATTTATTCCTGACAACTCTGACAACAAGAGATAAAAACAAAATCCTCCGTCAATTACGACCATGTAACTCGAGCCCCTTCACAGATGAAGTGACAAATGAACAAATAACTTATAAACCCAAACCCTAAAACACAGATATTACTACAAGAGCAACGTCGCCTACCTCTCTCACTGAGCACAACAGCAAAAGGGGAGAGGTGAGGTGGGAGACTCCCCTTTGTAGGTGGGGAACCCCCAATGGTGAATGTAGGGGTAAAGAAACTGAGTATCACACGTTACACATGTTGTGTACGGAGGCCTGAGCGTGTCAGGTTATAACAACTGAAACTAATTTTGTGTAATTATAATACTTAAAGGTAGGATCTGGAGGATTTTCAAACAAAAAAATATATAGACATATACAAATGAAATCCTGCTTAATCATCACCTATGGGCTTCTACTCATGTGTGGTGGTGACTCTGTTTGCAGAGCTCCTGCCCTTTAACTGTATTTTGATGTTTTTGTGAGCTCGGACCGCTTCTGGGCGGAGATTTCCCCAGCCAATGAGAGAGCGCAGGTGCCGTGCCCAAGCGTGTCCGAGCGTGCACCAGCGCGAGCCTTGCCTGAACCTCTTCTGTGAAGCTTTCTTCCGTACCTCTGGGCTCCGTACACCCGGGAGAAATGGCGGATACAGACGTACCCACAAAGAAAAGGAAATTCAATGTGAGTGAGGCAAAACGCCGAGCCGATAAAGCACGGGCCAAAACTCATGTGAATATCAGGGTGGCTTTCACCCGCTTTCGAGCATTGAAGGGGAGGCTCGGGATGTACAGCGATGCGGAGTTGGCCTGCTTTCTGTTGGACAGGTAAATCCCAAATACAGGCCGGTTAGCTTGTGCTAGTTTGGTAATTTATCAACTTTTCCATTACAACAACTGTAATTCCTATGTAGTTTGTTGTGGAGGCTAATTCCGACTATCAACCGATGCAAATAACTTTACGTTTAGCTAATATATGGCTTGATGTAGTGTGATGATTGAGCTCTGAATCATTTTGTGTAACACACAACTGCCGGGAGGGGTAGGGGCAGGGCGCAGTTGAGCCTGATAGGAGGGGCCAAATTTGAATGTGTGTTTACAAACAGCAACTGGAAAATCCTCCAGACCCTACCTTTAATATTACAAAACATTTGACTTTGTTACACATTTTAAAGCTGTATAATCGACCCTGTTAAATCTAGCCAGTAAAAATGAGTGCTGGGTGAAGCTAAATTAAGAAGCTCCTATGATGAGCTCAAACTTAATCTTGTAAATTTTAGTTTTTAGCAAGAAACTTGACTAAATTCAGCTGTTTGAAAGAGATATCTGTTGATGTTTTCACAGAAATATAAAATAGATATCAGAGGGGAAGTTATAAGATATATAGTTAAAAGATTTTTGAAGCAGTTTTTCTTCAAAGTTTTAATAAATTATGTTTTTTAAGATTTTTTGGGGGCATTTTTGCCTTTATGTGACAGGACAGATTGAGCGTGAGATGGTGAGGATGACATGAGCACAGGACCACAGGCTGGAATTGAACCATGGCTGCTGTGCCCTTGTACATGGGACGCCTGCTCTATCCACTGAGCCACTCGCCACCTTATTAAATGTCATTTTATAAATGTGTATATTGAGTTTGTGCTCATTCAGAGGTAGTGTAATGTAGGTTTTTATATAATGAAGATTTCTTTGTTTCTCTGAAACAAAAGGAGGAATAAAAACAAGGAAACTAAATAAACAACAAAAACATCAGTATCTGTGCTCCCCTAATTACAACACGCCTAACTCTCCACTCGTCTCCCTTACTGACGAGCAGCCATCAGCTCCACTCTGTCTTAGTGGTGTTTCTCCCATAAAGAGCTGCAGAGCGTCGGCCTGCTCGTCTGCCAGCTTGCTGCTCCCATAAAGACGTAGGAATGAGGGACCAATCTCATTAGGGGAAGATTACGCCAAATCTGTTTGCTGTCCCGCTGCCGCTGCTGCTGCAGCTGTGGAGCTATGATGAGTGGTAATGCTACTGTCAGGGTATTGTACCAGCCAACGTGCACACAAACACACCCACTTTCCACACAATCTAAGCTGTTATGAGATACTAATCACCGCTGTCATTGGCTCAGGGTGGGAGCGTTAGCGGTGGCCTGACCAAGTGTGTGTGTGTTGTCTTTGTTCTACTGTACGCTCCAAGCCCGCAAACAAGTCCCCAAACACCCAGGAGAGATGAGTAACAGACCGAAGACAGAACCCAAACAGCTCCAACGTTAGCAGAGGGAGGGAGGAAAAGCAACAAGTGAGTAAGAGTCTGAGCGAGGGAGGGATGGAGGGAGAAAGGGAAACACGTGAGGAGGTTAAATGTAACAGAGGGTTTATTGTTTGCGGTTCTTTGGGGAGGGAACGCAGCGAGCGAAGGAGGGAAAGGGAGCAGGACGAGGGGAGGAGACGAGGAGGAGGGAGACAGTGGGAACAGCCCGTTGGCCGAGGCCAGAGCGTCAGGCAGAGCTGCAGACTGAGGCCTCCCCACCAAATACGCAGCGCTGTAATCAGACTAATGCTGCTGAGGAGACGGCGGCACGCTGAAACCAAACTGCTGCAGCACCAGATTGAACACTCAGCTTTACAAACTCAGGTTGCACATGGAATACACACTGAACACGCATGCATGAGCGCAAGGCAATGACATTTGGTCGTGGAGGGCAACTCACATCACTTTCAGTCGCACAGGCGGGAAAAACATTGAGAATACAAACTCTTCAGGTTGTCGACAATCTTCTGAGCAAGTTTGAAATCAAGTGGTTCAACTTTTTGTTTACGTGCAGAGTTCGATGATATTAACAAAACTAATGCAATTACGCTACATGTTACAATTTAAAAGTCGTCAGTGCGGAGCTCATACACACACACAGGCACTCCGAGGCACACTGCTTGTAGGCGGCAGTGTTTTATATCGTAACTTTTTTTGCAAAAATCCATGTGTTTGTGTGTGAAGTACTGAGCATACGACTGAATAAATGAGACTTGGATCGTACTGCAGGAGTTGTGTGAGAGTTTGTAAATGTATGTTTTGATATAGTTTGGTGGCACTAACGCAGACTGGTTTTGTTCCAATTCATCAAAAATTTTCTCAGCTTTTGGATTCTCCACTCACCAAGGAGGCAAGTGAGAAGTTTTCTTATCAAATTCAAAGTAACACAGGGTGAGTTACTGATATGCAAATGATCATTTTGTGACTTACTTTTAACATGTTAGTTTATTCACAAGTAAAAATGTAAAAATGACAAGTTGTGGTTTTTCTGTAGAGTTAATAAAGAGATCAATATGAATACAAAATGAGAAAAAAAATCATGCTACTTGTTGAGCGTTTTTGTTTATCCCTGTTTCCAGTCCTCATGCTAAGCTACATTTAGGCTAATCGACTCCTGGGTCTAACTACATAGAGACATCAGAGTGGCATCGATCATCTAACGTTCTGTAAGTGAGTAAACTTCCCCCAAAGAAATTCTTTAAAGTGGAACAAATCACAAATTTGCAAAAAAGAAAAAAAAAAAAGATTTATTGTAAAAGAGAAATGTGTCTTCCGTTAAAGTCGATACAAATCATGTAAACATGTAAAAGCAAAACATTTCTTCCTCATTCAGTGTTTTAATTTATGAGCTTTGCTGCAATATAGCTTTTGGGCACTGATGGCAGCACTGAGTGAAAATAAATCCTGCATGTTTACTGTTTGCCATCTTTTTAAATGAATGCAACGTTGACAGCGTTAAGCCGTCCCTTCAGGATGTTGCGATGGGCACTGGCTAAACTCAAATTAGCCTGTGAATTCTGTGCGACCTTACAATTCTGTCCAATCGCTGCAATCTCCAAATTTGACGTTTTCAAACGGGTACAATCTCATTTCATCGTACAGCTGCACGCAGCATATTGACACGCTCACCTCCCTCGTCTTTCTCTGTTTATCATGAGATCGCTACTGCAGGGCGGGAGCTCTGAACCTGGGATGGAGTCACACACACAGTGACAGGCTAACTGTTAGCATAATGCAGCTAACATTACCTGCCAATTATTAACATGTTGAAAAACAGAGTGAAGGCGTTTTTGTTGCTGGTGTGAGAATCAACAGCTCAGTGCTGGTTGGCAAAATTTGACGAGTCAGGATGAGATCATGATGTGCTGTGTTAGCTTGTGCTAACCGGCAGAGAGTGGGAGTGATGGTGTCACACTGGCAGTGACAGGGCTAACTGTTAGCATCACATGGCTAACATTACCCGGTGGTTATTAATAGATCGAACAACAGATTCAAGGTGTTTCGTTGTTGATGTGAAATTAACAGCTCGGTGTTGGTTGTTGATCGCTGCAAGGTGTCTGCCCAAACTGCAAAATTTGACGAGTAGGGATGAGATCATGATGCTGTGTTAGCTCATGCTAACCAGGCAAAGAGAAGGAGGAGAGCGACTCATGGAGACAATCCTTCAGCGCTGCATCAAATGGCAGTTGATTGTCAGCAATCGGCTGCGCTCATAGAGCCTTTACTGCTGACATCTATACAGCATCGTCGCAGAAGCATAGCACCCACCCTTCAGCTCTCTCCTGGTTAACACCATGAGCTCTGTCACCACCGTTTAAGGAGTTAGCACCGTTAGCTGCTAGCCACCGGCTCTACCACCTCCATGTTGAGAACCGTGTCAGTTCGTACACTCTGAATTTAGCAGAGTTCCTTTAAGTTTTTTGACTTTCTGTGTGGCTTTTATGCACGATATAATGACCCTAATTTTCTCTCTGACAGATGTGAAAATTATTCCCAGCACAGAACTGGTTTGCATCGACTTTGACGGAGGACACCACTTTCTGTTGGAATTTGTTGAAAAGTGTTTTGTGGCTTTATTTTAATATTACTTTCCACCTAAAATTATTTTTCCACCTTAAAATTCACTAAGAAGACTGCACCCAGTGAGTTTGTATTTTAAAAACTCCCTGTAGAAACATTTTTATGAATGACTGAGATGTCCTGGTTCGGTGTGACGGGCCTGGAAAGCGACAGACACACATATGCGCTCTCTGTTCGCCGTCAGCAGCAGGAAGACAAGCAGCAGATAATGATCTGTGCAGGGGCCGAGTGGTCCCTCTGTCTCTCTTACTAACTCTTGCACTTACTCGTTTTCTCTCTCCGTCTTTGACAGATTTCAAGTAAATACCAGCAAACAAGCAATTATTTCTGGCAGCCCGGGCCCCTTCTCTCTTCCAAAAGACATGGAGCAGAGGGAGAGGGGGTGGATGAAATCACCCTAACAGATGTGATTTAAATCAATATTACATTATATGTGCCTTTATTTATTTAAAAAAAAAAAAAAAAAAAAGTAACACAGGGAACCAAACCAAAAAAAGAGCCCTGTGATGACTGCTGCCCTTCGCTTGACGGAATAATTGCTTTTAATACATCAGGGTTTTTCATATTTTAATTTCCTTTTACCCCCTGCTTGTCCCTTCTTCTGTGTTCCTCCACGTCTGAGCAATCCCCTCGATGTTAAAATAATATCAGGGAGGAAAAAAAAAGAAAATCATCCGAGCTGTCAAACGTTAGAGTTTTAACACAAACCATCTGGTGGAACGATGGAGGTAAACAGGCGCAAACAGAACCGGGGCTGGGAGGAAGAGGAGGAGGAGGAGGAAAAGGGAGGAGTAAAGAAGCAGAGATCTTGAGAGGAGAGATGGGGTGAGATAAGTTACGGGGGAGGAGGAGGAGGAGGAGGAACAGGAGAAAACAAGTGAAGGATTTTGGATGCGAGAGAGGGGAAAGGTGGAGGATGAAGAGGAGGAGGCGGAGAGACGGATGATTGGGAGTGGGGGGGGGGGCTGGAGAGGGTGACAAAAATGTAAGTCTGGGAACAAATGAAGGTGTTGTAGTGGAGACTTGACAGAAGGAGAGGAGGAGTGGGAGCCTCAAACACTCTTTGTGTTGTATCCATTATTACAGACTGCAGGACAATAGGAGGGCTTCGCTCCAAAACACTGTGAAACCATTCTGAATTTAAAAAGTTCGCTCACAGTGATTCCAACACGCTGCCATTTATTAAATATGTCTAATTATAAATACATCAGGGTTTGTGGAGCTCATTTATTGACTCTCAAAGCATTTGGCTTACAGCATGTACCGTTATTTCACCGACTATTCTGCAAAACATTAAATTATGTTTCTCAACACTGAGTGTCAAAGTTTTAAGATCATTACTGAGTCATTAAAACTGTTTGTGTCCTCGACATTTAAAGAGGCAGCATAAAACTGTCAATGTTGTTTTCAGTGGCTGAAGATGGTAATTTAAGCGTACTTATTAGCAAGAAATAAAATTAAATTAAATAATAAAAATGTGATTTTTTTGTGATCATCTATCTATAAAAGCTTCCCTCCTTCATGGGAAATGTGGTCATCAAATTTAAAAAAAGAACGTTTTGGTTAAAATATGATTTATTGTGTCCATAGGTTTCATGTTCCACCCCGTCACACCCGTTTATTTCTGCACCAAAACACTGTACTGTTTTTTTCTTAGAGGAAATGACATCATTTAAGAGTCTGAAGAAGACAAATATAAACGCTGGCAAGTTTTGATTTGCTTTTAGAACATTTTTTTGGTACTTTTTTTCCTCTGTCAAGGATAACGTGTCACACTGTTCTAATGAAATTTTCAAAATGTATTTGTATAAACATGATTTTTTCTTTTAGCTGCATGCTAAGTGTGGGGTTAGCTTTGATCGCAGAGCGAATTTCAGGCATACTGCTTTGAATCCTTCTGGCCCGTCACTGATATCTGGATATAATGAGTAAAAATGTGCCTGAGCTTATAAAATATGTTTTAGTGAGGGCCCCTGATAGTCGACCAAACGTTAGTCGACCGGTCATTGGTTAGCAAGGTTTCATTGGTTGTTTAATCGAAGAGAAAAAACAACACACACAAAAAATAAATAAGGATAAATAAATCCAAACCTATATGACTGGACCATGTGTGAGTTTACTTTGAAAGGACAGACACAGGAAGTGTCCACGCTCAGCAGTCAGACAGGAGTCAGGTTAATCTCCAGGGCTGGTACCTGCGGTTATTCCACAGGCTAGTTAATAACATGTCGGGCAGGAAATCCAAAGTGTGGGATCATTTTGAGAAGGTGAAGGACGAACCCAAGGTGATATGTAAACTCATCTTCATTGGTCGACTACAAACATGACGTATCATCTGAAACATGGAAGTAGCTACATGCCCATTAGCCCACAGCGTCATTAACAGGCGGCTCGCTCAGTGTGTGACGTGCACTTGGAGATAAAATATAGGCCTATATTAATGAAGGTTCATTAGTACGGTTTGTATTTCTCTGTAATGTAGCACAGTGTTAACAATGTTACTAATGGGTCTCCATTTTGTTTGCATCATGCACGACCACAAAGAAATACGCACAAGCACACGGGCAACACACACAGCACATTCACACTATTTCAGCTGCAGTAGCACGCAAAGAAAGGTACCAATGTGCCGACAAAGGCTGTAAAAAAGAAGACTGGTGGCTAGCAAACTATGTAGGATTTAAAATGTTTCAAAAATAAAAGCTTCACGTTAATGAATGCTACAGAATCGTCTAAATATTCAAACCTAATTCCTGGTGATGCTGAGCTGAATTGTAAGCAGAGCCCACATTATGTGTCTGTCTCAGAGCAGTGGTCTTGAAAGGTGGTGGAAAATTGTAGCAGGGAGGGCTGAGAGGAAAGGCTGAAAGTTTGTTTTTATGAGAGTGAGTATACTGAAGAGTATATGTGAGAGGCCATATGGTTCAGGTGGAGACAGAGATGTGAAGTGAGTTCAGAAACACCTGTTCAAACACATATCAGTATCTTACCTTTAGTTGAGACAGCAGCAGCGAGGGGGGGGGCAGCAGCAACATGAAAGACAGAAAAAGACTGTCATTAGCATCTCGTTAAACAGTTCAGTCTGTGATGGCAGCAGCTGGTGACATGGCTCAAAGGTCAAAAGTAAAATGCACCATTCATGTACAGTAGCTTTAATACAGACTCTCATCCCTGTGTGGAAACACTGAGGCAAAACACTAAAGATTTCTTTTAGTGTAAACATAATATGTTCCTTTAAAGGTTGAAACAGCTGCTGGTTTAAGTAAATATAAAATATACTATCATTCATGTCGGCAGCAGCAGATCCTCGAGGACACATCAACAGACTGCATCTGTGGTTTGAAGAGAAACGTCTCAACAACCAGTGGATGGATTATCATGAAATGAGGCGTTCATTTTTCCCCCCACTGTCTTTATCAGGTCTAAAAATAAATTCTAATACTCTGGTTTATAACCAAATAACTACAGAGCTCATGACATTCCCATAATGCTTTGTGTTCCTCCTCGGTGCTGCTGAAAAAAAAGTTAAGATTCTCTGACCTGTTGCATTTTTTTTCCAATATCGTAGATGAGCAAATGCACGTGGTACGCTAACCATCAACTTTTTTTTTAATCACAGTATACCTTAATACCGGTACAGCGCTGCAACCCTGACGCTAACATTAGCTTTTAGCGCAAAGCACTGCTGCCCGATGCTGCGTTCACACCACGAGCGACAAAGCAACAGTGTGACGAGCTAAATTATCGCTGAGTCGCTGTTGAATTGTTGCTTAGGTGCTCGTTAACGTAGCTTTATCTTCATGAGCTCGTGTGCTAATTGCCACAAAGTACTTTGTCTGAACCTCATTTAAAGTTTGTATTTGGTCATAAAAATATCCGTTTATGATCAGCGTCTGAGCCCCAGTTTAACATCACAATTAGCCGCCTCATTGCATCCCTGTGTGCCCTGCAATCTACAGAAAGCTAGCATAGCGTCGGCTAACACGCTAAACAACACAGCACCACAGCTGGAACAAAAAACATATGATTGGCTGACACGTCACAGCATCCATGGAACGTTAAAGAAGTTAAGGCCAGCTTAGCTTTGATTTGTAGTGCGTCACACCCGTCTGCAACGACAAGTTTGGGGCGTCATTTTGTAGCTTCATGTCAACAGCTTCCATTGAGAATGACTTGTAGCCTGTTGCTGTGCTGCTTGTAGTGTGAACAGCCTCGCAGCCTCGCAGCATGACGCACACTCTCTTCTCCTCCAGACGGAGAACGCCAGCTGCAGGTAATTGACTGAGGTTGAGTGAGTTGACATTATCTGTGTTTGTAACAGGCAAGAAACAAGACGTCTCCTTAACGCTGACCCTGAGTCAGCGAGGAGAAGCATCAGCAGCCGCTCAACAGGAGAAACGATGAAATAAGTAGCTTGGTGGTGAATAGATGAACAGACTCGTGTTTCCTGCAGGTACAAAGACATGCAGTCACAGCCCCCCCCCCCTCTCTGTATATCCCTCCTTGTGGTGGCATGGCCCCTGTCAGGTGACACAGGAGCTGATGAGGCCTGACAGAGGGTCAGCGACCTCACTTCCTACTCTAATTGGTCCTGGGTGATAAACCGGCCCCCTGGGACTCGGGGAGATGTGGGCTGGTGGAGCAGGGAGGAGCGAGGAGTTGTGGAGTGGGGTGAGTAACGGGGGTCCAGCGAGGCCTCTTCTAACTCAAGCATTTGGTAATGCGCTAATTAATTTTAAGAGTTCGACTCCCCCCCACCCCCGACCCCCTCCTTTCTGGCCCTCACTGGAAACAGATGTTAAGCTGAGAGGGAGGGGAGAGGGGTGGCGGAGGTGGTGGTGGGTGATACGGCGAACGCTGCCGAGCGAAACCCAGATACAGATCTCCAGTAGAGGAGTGGAGGAGAGAGTGGAGGGTGACAGAATAACAGAGAGAAGGAATGTTCCAAAGGATTTGAGTCACTTTGCCGCCGCCGCCCCCCCCTCGCTGACAGGTGAAGCAGATGACAGTGCAATTTCACACCTCAGCGAGCGAACGACAGATTCTTGTGTGTTAGCGAGAACGAGAACAAAACATCCTCCTGAGGAGCCGCGCACGTGCCCACATGTACAACACACACACACACACACACACACACACACGGAAACAGAACGCAACAGAAAGTATTGTGTTAACACTCGTGGGTCACACCCTGAGAAAACACACAATGGCCTATTCATGAGATATGTGTGTGTATACAATGACACGTGTGTCTTTGAAGAAGAGGAGGGGAGGGGGGGGTGTTTTCACGAGGCATTTGTAACTTAATAAAGATACAGCGAGGATGGTGTGTGTGTGTGTGTGGAGGGGCGACACACAACATTCAAATGTTAAGTTGTCAGCAGCGAGCGCAGGATAACAGGAGGGTTTTTTTTGGCCTAATGTGTCAGGGGGATCTGGAAGTGATCTGTGGCCCTGACATGGAAACAGGAGGGGGCGGGGGCGTCTATGTGTGTGTGTGTGGGTGTTTGAAGGGGTAAGGGGGTGTGGGGAGGTCCAGGGAGGCCCAGTTGTTGTAACCTCTGACCTTTCGGCACGCTCCAGGGCCTCCCAGAAGCCACTTCAAATGCACCCTGCATGGGAGCCCCCCGTGCCACAGCGAGAGCACGAGAGGCAGCGGAGTCTCAGCTGTCATCGCCGTACACTAAAACCTCCTCACAAAACAAGCACACTGTTTGTTTCTGCTTCCGTTTCTGTGATCGTGATTGAGAGCCTCACGTTACCTTCAGTCCGCGAGGACACGCTGCTGCTCTGCACGTCAACATCCTCACACTGGATGACAGATGCATCCAGAGACGCCACACGCATTATGAAAATAATATCAGGATATTTCAGGGTGATAAATGATGACAAATTAATTTAAAAAACTGTTATTAATTTAAGAACAATGAATTGCAACAAAATCAGTGATCTAGTTTCACAGTTTGCTTCAAATCTTCAGTAAAAACTAAAATGATGTTTCATTTCTTTAGTTTGTGAACAACAACAGTAACTCAGAGTGAGATTCAGATTCTGTCACAATATTAATAGTTCAACAAATTACACATTTAAACAGCTCCCAAATACAAACATGTCCCCTGGGATCTATATATATAAATCAACAGCTGATTTCCTTCTCTGTTTTTATGCTCTGCCATTTCTCCTCTAACCATCAGGCTGTAACCTGTGACAGGCTGTTATGACACAGTCACATATATGGAGTTTATTCACGTAGGTTTCCATCACCAAAGGTTTGTGACAGAATCAGAGAGGAGAGGGAGAGACGCTGTGCTGCTGCCAGAGGAGCC
>NC_065523.1:37842309-37964071 GCF_006386435.1 Epinephelus moara
GTTAAGTCTATAAACACAATGACTGAACAAACGTTACTATTTCTGTGTGCACGTTTTGTAAATAATAACAATAAAAACATCGTAGATTAGCTGGGCTAACCGTTAGCTGTTAACGTTAGCCGTTAGCGGTGTCTGTAATATAGCTGTTAACGTTAGCCGTTAGCGGTGTCTGTAATAACCATAGACTGTATAAAAATAAGGAAATAACTCAATAAACAGTCCATGAATAAAATATTTTTTCCAGCGGAAAAATAGTTGATTGAGCTAGCAAAGCAGTTTTGTGTTGCTATGTGTGGTATTTATTCAGTTATGGGAAATCACGATGTCTAGAAAGCATCAGTGGCTGCAGCTGACAGGGACAGTTAGCAAAGCTAACATCAGGACGTTAAAAGCTGTTAAAAGCCTCCCATTGTCGGATACGACATGAAACTACTCCAGTTAGCTCAATCATATTGTAACTAAGACATCCGCTGGAAAAAAAAAAAAAAAGACGGCGTTTTGGGTGGAGTGGTCGCTATTGGCCGCGGAGCTTGCTGTTTCTGTAGGTACACATTTCCTGGGGACACCTGCACGTCTCGGCCACGCCCCCTCTATTGTGATTGGCTAAAGCGCAGCATTGTTCAAACTCAAAGCCCCTCAAAGCCTCGTCTTTCACACAGGGCTGCCGACAGATTCTACAATGTAAATTGCAGAATCTGTCTTGAGAGATTACAGTTGACTAAACTGAAAAGCCACTGGGTGCAGCCAAGGCAACCACATGTAAGGCCTGCAACTAAAGATCGTTTTCATTATGAGATAATCTGACAATTATTTTGACAATTAACTAAGGCTGGGTATGGCCACAGATTTCCTGAATTGATTCTATTTTGATTCGACTGGGGATATTTCAGTCACAAGACCAATTTTTGTTACAATTTGAGAGAGTCTCCGAGATCCAATGCTGTAAATTTTACAAGGAATTGTTTTTAAAAAGGTTTAACTGCTGCAACATGATAATAGATTACACCAAAACGTAAAAACAGTAAGCTAACAGTTACAGATAAAAGAAGCTTCTCAAGACTACAGTCGTTAATGATTTAGCACTGTGGCCTGTTTACCACCGTCGAGATTAACGGTTAAAGCTTCACACATGCGTGGGAAAAAGCGTATTTTTAAAAAATGATCTCGGATTTCATGAATCAATATCAGGCCATTCAAATGTGACTTGATCTGAATCAGATGAATCAATTATTTTAACCTAGTCCTACAATTAACCGTCTATAAAATGTAAACAACTTGAAAAATATGCTCAAAGTGACGTCTTTAAATGCTTCTTTTGTCCAGCAGTCCTAAATCCAAAGATTATTTATTTACTCTTGTGAATGGCAGAGGAAGCAGCAAATTCTCACATTTAAGAAGCTGGAACCAAGCTGGAAGCTGGAACCACCTATTGTTGCTTAAAAAATGACTGAAACAAATAATTTATTATCAAAATAGCTGGCGATTCATTTTCAAATCGATTAATCAGTGCAGCTTCACCATATATGTGTCTTGAATGAACAATAAAGTGATCATCAATAACAGGTCTTAATGACTGGAGTGCAAAACTTCCAAAAAGAGAAAAAAAAAAGTATAAAAAAAAGACAAAATAATCAAAAGAAATTGAGTAAAAAAAAAAAGAGGAAATAATAAAAATAAAAAATAATAAATATATTGAAAAATAAAATAAAATAAAATGTGAAATATTGTTTAAAGAAAATAAAAAACAAAATAATATAAAATAATGATCATAAAAACCTTAATTTTCTCTTTAGGGTTCTGTCTGTTTTTCATATTGTTTTGCAGTCCAGTTGTTGACACCTGTGATCGATGACGTTGTGTGTGGACTCCACTTTCTGTCGTGATATCTCCTCTTGAGCTCAGCACCTGCTGAAGCAAACCTTCAGAAAATTTGGGAGCTCGTGATATTTAAATAAGCTCTGTGACTTTGGAAACAAAGTTTGGCTGCGAGGCACGAGTCTATGATGACTAACCCAGCGTCAGGTCAGCGGGGTTTAAGAGGTTAACTCCACTCTCTTCCTCTCCCTCTAAATGTTTTAACTCATGCTCTTGAATCCTCTCTGATTTCCACACACATACACACTGTACTCCTCCTCCTCCTCCTCGCTGCCCTGCGGAGCGTTAGACGTCAAACAACAAACTCCCACCTCACCATCTCCCCGCTCTGCGTTTGCCGTAGCGTGTGTGGTCTGATTAGTCAGGCCCCTGTGGTTCAGCTCTGACCCGGGGAGTATGCAGTGCGGTGGCTGAGTGGGTGGGGGAGCCGGTTCGATGAGGGTGATGTGCCAGCGTGAGGAAACGCGATATCATCTGTGAGCTGTCAACCACCAGCAAGAAAGCAGACCCGGAGTGCCGTTGTCATGCCAACCCTGTCCTGCCCCGGCTGATCCCCCAATTCTTCCCATAGCCCCGAGGCTATTTCTGACCTATGTAAAAGCCACCTGACAGTTGACGGGAATCTATCATCAATCTTCTTGACTGACTGCACACACACACACCACACACACACACACAGCTTGCACCTACATACACATCAGCGCACAGCAAGTGTGGCGTGCACAGTATTGATCCAGCAGTCATGAGGGAATTCCCTTCCAACTTTAGCCTCCTACAACAGTAGCACACACTTCCAAGAGACTGAGGGCGGACTGCTCATTTACTTTGGCTGTGTCAGCAGGCAGCAGCCACCTTGGCCAGACTGACTCTTCCTGGGTCTCTCCAGGCCCACAGAGCAGGAACAAAGTCACAGATACAGACAATGGGGGAGAGGGAAACTAAAACCACAGGTGGAGGTCACACTCAGGTACTGATCTTATCTTTACAGCCCTACTTCACTACATCTTCAGATGGAAACTTTTTACTCCATTACATTTACTTAACATCAATAGTTACTGCTTATTTTACAGCTTACGATGCTAAAAACCTTTATTCAACACACAGTATGAAACATATACCTATTAAGAGACTATATGACATATTAAGCTTGTCCACCAACTGGCTATTGTTCACAAACAGCAAGTGGCAATTCCTGCACACTATACCTTTAATTCTCACATGCAATAATCCAATCATGTGATATATAATAATACAACACGTTCTTTAATTTAACGTGACATGTGATTGGCCCACTATATCAGCAGCTACAAGCCGTACAGTCTGTAATGTGGTGACGTCAAGTGCAGTGTACTTTACAGAGTTGGCAGTTCAGCCTGCTGAGATGCCACCAGAACATCTGACAGTATGGCTGCACTTTTAAAATGTTGATCCATTTTCATCCGCTTATCTGACACCATCCTGTGTCAGATCATCTGAATGCGGAGTTGTGCTCACATTTTGTGCAACTGAATGCTTCCACCAATCACATGATGGCTTTCGAATTAAGTAGAAAAAAAGTACCAAATGATGTACTATTGAGCGTCACTTTAACTGTACTGGTATTGTAGTTTTTTAGACGATACCCATCCCTGATTCTGCCTAATCTGTACTTTTGTTCATTCTGCGGATAAAACTTTACTTACAAATACAATTTTAAGTAACTGAGTATATTTATATTTCAAGGCTGTTTGTGGCCTGGCTCCAGATATCATTTCAGACCTTTCAATCCCTTATAAACCTCTGCATAGTTTGAGATACTCAGTCAAAGGTCTTCTGTTTGTTCCAGAGTCCAGGCTGAAGACTGAAGGGGTCAGAGGTTTTGCAAACATGGTCCTGAGGTTTTGGAACGACCTGTCCGAGGATGTAAGGCTCTCTGAGGCACTGTCTTTGTTTAAGTCTCCTAAAAAACGTGCTTCTATCAGAGAGCGTATCCTGATTTTATCTGAGCTACCTGTCTATTTTAAGTTTGTCAAATTTGTTTCATTCTCCTTGTGTTTTAAACAGAGCACTTTGTAATGTGTTTGAAAGGTGCGACAAAAATAAAGTTTATTATATTGTATATATATATATATATATATATATATCACACAGTGGCAGTGCTAGAAAGTTATCAAATCTACTAAACTTACTTCAGCTGTAGTTACAAGTCCAAAAAACAAATATAAATGTGTGTGGCAGAACTTTAATTTTTCTTTTTTCCTCCAACATTAATTACTTTGACCTCCAGATTTCTTGTGACCCTTTGGAGGGGGCCGACCCCGTTGTTGGGAACCACTGGGCTAAAATATCTAACTGTATATAAAGTAGATAAAACTAGCTCCACCTCGACCAGCTATAACAGTAAAATGCTGCTCTAACATTGATGCATCAGTATTGATCTAATGACATGTTTAATCCTTTTAATATTTAGCGTATAATACTTCTGTTCTTAAATTGTTTTGAGTATTTCTTTCAGCACTTCAGGATACAGATGAAGAGAAGGAAAGACAGAAGAAGAGAACGAGAGGCCCTGCCAACCACCCACCAGGCTGTGTCCCTGTTTGTAGTTAATTTGAAAAGCACCAGTTCTCCAGCCAGAGAGTAAAAACACATGATGCAGATCATTACTCTGGGCCGCCCCGAACCAGAGCCCAGCTACAAAAGGAGAAGAGGGACGGGGTAAAAGTTGTTCTTGACAATATATGGTTGTAATGATGTTATCGCACTGAGGGTCTGAGACAGGTCCAGCTGAGGAGGAAGCACAGTAAACAGGCTGAGAGTGTGTGAGCACACACACATACAGCACACACACAGTACACGAGGCGATAGTGTGGTCGGGGGGGGGGAGAAAAGATCCTAGTCACTTAGTCCTTCATTTCCTGTGAAGGCACGCAAAAGAAATCAGCAATGTGCTGCACATTTTCACAAACAACTGCTGGCCATATTGGTGATCACAACTGGCAACATTCCCCTACTGGGTTGATTTGGGCTCGACACTCAACAGATTGAGCCGTGTGAGTCTGTGTGTGCTCACCATCGCACATGTTCTAACTGTCATACCAGTCATCTGCTCCGAGCTCTCTGCATACACTGGGCACACACATACACACACAGAGTGAAATATTGACACAAGCTGCTGGAAGCCTGGCTATTTTGTGCAGCAAAATGCAGGAAAGGCCTCGTCTTTCAATCATTCAAATCTTGGCCCCTCTGGCTCTGTTTTGGTTAATGTCTTGCTGCTTTTGAGGGCCTGAATGCAAAACACATGCTAAACGTGTGCACTCATGATAATGCAGGGCAATCTAAACAGAGGCACAGCATGTTGTTGCGCATGCATTAGGCCTGTAGGGTCTGGGACGCTGATGCAGGCTCTGTGAGATTTAGAGGAAACAGGTCTTCAGTTACGACCTCCAGATTATCAGTTTCTCTATGAATACAGGCCCTGGAGAATATCCCGGCGACCTATAATGACAGACACCATGAATTCTGGAGTCAATGAGCCTAACAAATGTTAACAATGCAGCCCCTCTCGCCGTCGCCCCCTTTTCAGCCCCCAACCGCCGGGACCATTGTAGCAATTAGTATAATGAATGTGGTTTTGCTGGTAGGTAATCACATACTGTATGGCGCAGCCCCCTCTCCCCACATACAGGCTCTCGGCTATGAATGCTTTGGTTTCATTACAGTCCTCCCCTCAAAAAAAAAAAAAAAGAAATCCACTCACTCCCACTTGCTTTCCCTCTCTCTTTCTCTTCCTCGCAAGCTCGCCTCCTAACTCCTACACCCTTCCTTTCCGCTCTGTTCAAATCTAAACAAAAGACACATCTGGTCTGTCTCTTACCCCCCTTTTCTCCCCTCTCGCTCTCTTTCTCTTTAACTCCCTCCTTGTTTCTACTCCGAGTCTTTTTCAACTGTTTCTATCAGCATAAGAGCAGCACTTTGTTGGTGGGAAGAGCCGGGTGAAGGAGCTTTGTTAGAGGGTCAACCACTCGACTTAAGACTGTTGCTGGAGTCCGACTCGCAGTGAAAGACGACCACTGTATCCCACAACCTCATGTATACAAACTCCGAACCCACTGTGTATTAATCTGCCTTTGTGGAGTTCTCCAAACCATTTATGTGTCCAACATAAGTAAACTACAGCACTCTGTGTGAGATGAACCCCAACAGCCTGTCAGACGGAGCACCCCTTCATCAACACGCTGCTTGTCATGTTCCAGATGTGTTAGCTTTAAACAAAATGTCATTTCATAAAAGTGGACAATGTTATAATTATTATAATGTTTCTATAATGTGTTTAAGTCGGTTTGGTCAAGTTTGTGCTCGTAGCACTTCTCTGACGTGGAAAGACGTAGATGTTTCAGACACTGATTGGTTATTTTTGGCTACTTATTTCAAATGATTAGCCGTTACTTTTAGCTTGCTGTACCAACAGTTTATATCACTTTTAACTAAGTATTTCAACTGTTGGTCTGTTACTTTTAGCTAGCTAACAGTATTTTAGCTGTTTATCCACTACTTTTATCTACTATTGCCGTTTACTATAGCTGTAACTTTTAGCTAATCATTTCAACTGTTTACCCATTACTTTAATCTACTTCAACTGTTAAGCCATTACTTTTAGCTCGCTGTAACAACAGCTTATGTTACTTTTAGCTACGCATTTCAAATGTTGATCCCTTACTTTTAGCTAGCTAACAGTATTTTAGCTCTTTATCCACTACTTTTATCTACTATAGCCATTTAATATAGCTGTTTTAGCTAGCTATTTCAACTCTTCATCCATTACTTTTAGCAAAGACTTTAAGCATTTATCTATTACTTTCAGATAATCATTTCAACTGTTTATCCACTAATTTTATCTATTTTAGCTGTTTAGACGTTACTTTGAGCTAATCATTTCAACTGTTCATCCATTACTCTTAGCTAACTATTTAAGCTGTTCTTCCTTTACTTTTCAGCTTTTTCAACATTTTATACGTCACTTTTAGCTATTTAAACTTTTTACTCCTTACTTTTAGCTATTTTAACTGTTTATCTGTTACATTTAGCCAATTATTTCAAATGTCTATCATTATTTTTAGCTAGCTATTACTGTTAGATAACCATTTCACCGGTTTAGCTGTTACTTTTAGCTAGCTAACGGTATTTCAATGGTTTAGCCACTACTTTTAGATAAGTATTACTGTAGTTTTACCATTACTTTTAGCAAACTATTTCAACTATTTATCCCTTACTTTTAGCGTACTATTTGTCCATCTATTATAACTAACTCTTTCAACTTTTAATCAATTTCTTTTGGCTTACTATTTCAACAGTTTCGTTCATTTATATGTGCTAACCATTTCACCTGTTTGTTATTTACCTTTAGCTAACCTAGCTCTTTATTTGAGTAATTTATCCAAAACCTTTAGCTAACTGTTTAGACTTCTTTGTGTGCTTGCTAACTAGTTTTGACACTTTCAGTCACAACAAATAGTGTTCAGTTTTTTCAGCTTGACACACTATGTGGATTTATTTTTAACGAAATCATAATATCTTTCTGTTTTTTACAAATAGCTGAGCTCCTCTACTATCATTCCAGGTACCTCCCAGTATCTGCAGAAGCACCCTCTGGGGAATCACTAAAACTAGAGGAATTTCTAAACCTCTTGCCGGTGAAGCAAACTGTGCAGCAGGCATGTGGAAAGTGGAACTTCAACACAGGCTACATCTGTTTGAACTGTGTCACAAGCAGAAATGGGAACATGTTGCTGCTCAAATTTAGAAGTATTGATTATCTTCTCAAAAGATAACCTTCTCCATCCGCTGTGCCCAGTCAGAGCCCTCAGGGAGTCTCCGGTCTCCACCTAACCCACTGACACCGTCACACACACAAATGGAGCTGCAAGTGTGCAGAGTGAGTTTTAAAAAAGGCTCTGACATCTGTATGTGGTTGATCGTAGTTTGTCCACAGATGTGCACAAACATGTCCATTTTTACATATTTGCACAGATCTCCATGTGCAAGCGAGCCGCCAGCGTCACACACCAAACACACAGACAGACTCACGTCAGGGTTCAATTATCAAACTGTCTGTCTGTCTGTCTGTCCCTCACAACAAGGTCACGCGGGTCACCATGACTCACAAACCGCTTCACTTTTGCCTCATGAGCTGTCAAAGTCCAGCGGACAGCTTCACATCTGGATCCAAGGTGCTATTGTCAAACAGCAATCTTCCACTTCTAGATTTTTTGCTTGTCTTTCTTTCTTAACCTTATATCTCTCTTTCTCTCACTCCCTTCCCAGCCCCGCTTCTCTCCATCTCCCCCTCCCTCCCTCGGTTTTATATGGAAAAACATTCCTGGTGTTCTACTCGGCTCCAGTGAAACCTGGTGCTTATTTTCAGTGCCCTAAATTGATAGCAAATGTGAGGACAGATCCCTCCTCTCGTTCACTCTTCCCTCCCTCCATTCCTCCACACCCCCCTCCCCCCACCTCCTCCCTTTTTGGCATTAACAGTGAGGATACGTGGAACATTTTCGTGACCATATTGAACCCTGGGGTTTTATGTTTTTGAAGGTGTTCCCCTTTATATTCGACTGCATGTGTTTTTGTTGAATTTCTGGGGAGAGAAAGTCTACAGCCTGAGAGTCTCCTTGAGAGCAGGACTGAGTCATAGACTTTTTGTTTTTCAATAAGCCCCCCACTGCACCGTGGAAACCAAACCTGGTTAGCCTCAGCTGTCTTTACCCATAATTCAGCAATCCCTGTGTGTTTGTTTTCTCTTTTTGCCTCGCTCCCTCTCCGCCTTTCGCTCTCTTTCTCTGACTCTGTAAGTGAAACCCTAACTGCTGCCTTCATTTTGATGCAGCCAACTGAGTTCTGCTGGACCAAAATGCCCTCTATTGTTATGGATGTGTGCCGGGGAGAGAAACTGAGCCGCATGGATCGTCGCTCTGTGGGTGAAGCCTACAGTGGTTTTGATTAGAAAATGGGGGAAGAAAACCCAGTCAGCTCCTTGTGAAGTCTGGTTTTGTTTCAAAATGCAAACCTTTGGACTTTGTGGGCAGAGCCGAAGGTGTAGCCTGTAACTTTTCACGAAACCATCTTGTAAACTAAAACCTAGAAATGTTGGATTTATATGTTTTCTCTGGTTTTTTAGCCATGTATGCAGACAATGCACAAATCAAGTAACGAGCCACATGAAAGAAGGCGTAACACCCAATCCAGCTGATGTTTTCAATAGTTACCAACGACAATAAGTCATCCGTTCTTCAGCTGCAGCTTGTCATCGGTTTGCCAATATGAGGCAGCAGATCTCAGTGAAGAAGGAACTTACTGCACTCTCTGTGAGCCAGCTGGTGACACAGCCACAGCTTTTAGCTGAAGCTAAATTATGGTTAAGTTACAGTTAAATCAGCAAGTGGTGCAAAGATAATGATTTTTTTTTCTAGGCCAACCCGGAAATTAGCATCACCCTGGTTCCCTTGACTAAAAGCCAATAGGATTTTTGCAGAAAATAAGCTCTGTGGGTACCAATAAAGTTATAAGGGATGCAAGATGATATCAGCACGTCATTGATCTCATCCGATATTAGCTTTAAAATGAACTATCAGAACCAGCCAACATGCTTTTTCTTATTTTGAACAATGAATAAACATTATATACACTGAAATGCAAGCATAATATGATGTTAATTCCACAACAGAACAGACCTGATGATCACTAAAATTAGGTGAAGAAATAAAATGGATGTATCGATATCAGTAATCGGCTAAAGGAGGCGTTAAATATCGGCATATCAGATGTCTGCAAACAATCCAATATCGTGCATCCCTATAATTTATCATTCTTACACATTTTGTTCAGCCAGATAATCGTCACTAATGAACACCACTTTTATAATTTTTCAAAGCTTAAATGCTATATCCAGAAGAAAAAAGCTAACATGAGACTATAAATCAACTACACCACGGTTGCATTACTTAAACGTCACCACCACATTAAAGCTCTGAAGCTGTTCACCTTTTTTTTAGACACAAAAAGCTTCAAAATTCGGTTATTTTATGCTGCAGAATCTCTTAAATCTGTATTAACTGCAGACATAATTTCAGGCATCTAATTAAATATCCATTAACTTTGAAACGAGGTAACCAGGAGTGCTAAATGCTAACTCATTTCTGGGTTTTAGGACTCATTCCTGCAGGACTCAATAATAACAATAAATCTTTTTGGGCCACATGGGGGCAGCAGAAATAGGTTGTCGAAACATTTTGACATATCGTCACTTTCTAAGTCGATATGGAGAAGCTGTTAGCAATTCGATCATCCAGCGGTTACGGCGTAACACTGTAATAAATAATGAGTCCTGTCTCTGGTCACCAGGGTCTCATTTATAAAACAATGTGTAGAATCCACACTAAAAATGTACATACGGACAAAAGCCAAAAATGGCGTACACCAAAAAATGTGCAACAATATCTACAATCAAGCTTCCACCTCACCATCCGCGTCGCCAATTTACCATTTCCAAAATGTTCGTAAGCATCGGTTAAAGTTTCTCCCATCAAGTCTGTTTTTATGAATAGCAACTTTTGGGTGGTAAGTGGCGTACGCCTCTCTCAGGCTTCGTTTTGTGCATACGCAATGATTATAAATGAGACCCCTGGTGAATGTAAGTCCAATGTGAGTGGCTCTTTAACTGCTAAATACTCAGTTTGTTCACCAGCTAGTCGCTAAATTTGTCCGTCTGCTGTTTGGTGCCGAGTACTTTCTTTGCTAAAAACTCAAAATGGCAGCTGAGAATGGCGCTGTAAGAGCAGTACTGCGTTGAAAAATAGACCACCACTATAAAAGAGACATCTTTAAAACTGTTGACAGGAAAACTCAAACTGCAGAGAAGGACAATTATGACTCTTTCTATCTACTTTCTATCTATAAGGTTTTGTTTTCCTAAAGCTGAGAAAAGTGATTTAAGTATCTGTGACATCATCACAACGTAAAGTCTATGAGCCAAGCGAGAACTTGTGGGTGGAGCCAGTGGGAGGAACACTACTGCACATACTCAGTGGGCCACATACTGCACAAGCAAACCCAGAAGTCAGAAACTTTTTTTGGCGCATGTACCTAGTGAGCAGTTCCTTTGGATTGAGTAGGCGCCATCTTGAGGGTTAACTATCTAGTTATTTTTTATACATCTGTGGGTGAGAGTGAACAAAAACAGTAAAGCTGTGGTTTGTAAAACCAAAACAATGAGCTGAAAGACACTAAAAATCTCTGTTGAGCTGAAGGAAACACAGCAGCAGGTAATTCTTCTCTGTGGCTTCATCAGTAGGAGCAACCCCGTTTTCTTTCCATAGAAGCAGTCATGTGATCATTTCTGATATAAAAATATATAGCCCCTTCAAATGTTAGCTGTTCACACTTAGAGCTGTGTTTTGTTTTATTTTCTTCCCCCCTAGCGGCCAAAACCCACTCCACGCAGCTCTGGGCTGCTCCTGGGCCGAGCAGAAGGATGGTTGTAGGCTAGCGGGTGGTTGTTGAGCTCTGCACGGATGGAGAGCCAGGCCTGCCTGTTTGTATTGGCCAACTTTCAGCATTCCACATGTCTTTGTGATTTTCAGCTCCCTGACCTCAGGAGACCCTCCACGCTACTGTAAGTTATACTCACACCAGGAGCACAGATGGATCAGGAAGGAACGCTGAAATCCTATTGGTGCTTGGCTGCTTTCTGAAGGCACGTGTAATGAAAAATACAGCTGCCACGGCACATCAACTAACTCCTAAATATGAGTTGATGATTCCTGAAAATCTTCTCAAATGTTCATCATTAGCATCTCTCTTTTGTGAGGTACATCTGTTGTAATTTGGTGTGGAGGAAATTTCAGCATTGGAAATGAAGCCAGTGAGTAAGAAATATGGATAGCGTAAGTACAGCTACTGAGGATCACCTGCTTTTCTTAATATTAACAAATAAAATCAATGTGCAGGCTACTGTGTGTCACTGAGCCTGCAGTGACTCATGTGGGCTGTATCTAACACAATGTTAGCAGGGCTAGTCATGGGGCTTCCAAAGAAAATGAAATTAGGAGCTAACAAAGTTAGAGGTGCTAATTACAGACTAATGCTAACTGCCTGGTGAGGGAAGGGAAAGAGGAAGAGCCTGATCTCGCTCCAGCCGCACCCATATCAGAGTGTGTATATTTATATCTTTTAATTTAATACTCTATAACCAAATATGACACCCTGTGCGACGCATGTACACAGTCCATTGACTATACAAGCAGATTCTGTCACTGCATGTTGACATAACAGTGTCTGTGTCACCTTGCCCTACTACTCCACATTCGTCACCTTGGTTGACCTAGCGGGCCGTTTGGCAACATGATGGGAATTAGCAAAGTGTGCACAGTGCACCAGAGTGTGTGCGCAATAAGTGATGTTTAAAATGAGCAGCGAGAAGACAAAGATAAAGAGAGAACGCGGCAAGTGGAGAAATTAAGAGATGGTGCATGCAAGAGATTAGGAGGAGCCGCGGAGGTGATTAGGGTGAGAGGAGGGAGGCAGGAGGGTATTCATAGCCAAATTAAGGAACAAGTAGTGCCTTGGGCCTGATCTAAACAGGATTTACCTGTTGCTGTCCCCAGGTGACTTGCTTCACTCATTCACCTAACACTGCTGCGGGGCCTAAACTCCCAAAGACCTCGTTAATTAAGGTGCAAAACATTCTGTGTGTGTGTGTGTGTGTGTGTGTGTGTGTGTGTGTGTGTGTGTGCGCTTGCAACCTCGATCTCCTCGTGCATTACTCTCTCCATTTGGGTTTCTTTTATTGAATTATCTGACACTCTTAATCAGTGTCTCATGAACTCCCACAAACACAAAGTTAATTTTTCTCAAATGTGCTGTATACATTAGAGCGCTCCTCGAACAGAGAGGTCTCTGTAACAGCAGCATGAACCCGATCACCCCATACTGTACGCCTGAGGGGGGGGCTCGCTATTCACTCAGCCCGGTTTATTCAACTTCAGTCAGTGGAATAATAAATTACGACCTATAATAAACAAACCATAATGTCATAAATCCTCAAAGCAAAACAGCAGTGTGACAGGTGGAGAGGTGGAGGAGCGAAGGCGAAAAGGGGGAATGTTCGAGCAACCGTCAGGCCCGCCCCTGGGTAAACTAGTCCTTTTGAATTTACAAGTTACAACACAGGCCTCGACACATAAACATACGCAGAGCACACTCATCAGCGGGTCATGGCGGGATGTCACCCTGCAGTTACCAACCCTATTATTCAAAAAACCAAAAACAATAACTGTCAGCCACAATCGACAGAGCTGGGAACAACGCCTGGACCCGCTCCATCTTCCAGTTCATACCTCTGCAAATGGAGACCAAACTGTCTACTGNAAAAACACTCCTATATCCGCCCTTTGCCCTGGGGATGTGTGTCAGGATGGTTTACACACTAAAAACAAACAGGCGTCCCATTGCAACAGCAAGAGAAATGGATGTGGGTTTGGACGAGGTGGGAGAGGGAGGGATGGAATGGAAAGAAGGAGGGATAGAAGCAGGATCGGGGAAGAGAGGAGGAGGGATGGAGGGAGGGATGGAGGGAGGGGGTAATGTAGAGCAAGAGAGTGAAAGTTGTCATAAAACGACAATAATAAGAGGCCTCAGTGCCACCCAGTGACCACATCAAGGCTTCTGTAATGACAGGCTGTGCTGAACACATGTCCGCCTGAGTGAGGGAGTGTGTGTGTGTTTGTGCGTGACGCGTGTGCGTCCTTCTGTCAGTGCTAAAAAACGGCTTAGTTAACCAAGTAATATTATTCTCAGCGAGGACACATGCACAGTACATCATACGTACCACAAAGCAACACTCGACAGGCACACAGTGTACACACGCAGCCTTTAATTTAGACTGTACTGCACTCTCCGCTCGCTCAGGAAATGTAGGTACATACGTGTCTACTTTACTGTTTATAGCACAAATGAAAAATGCACTTACTTTTACTGTGTGTCAAACACACTGCTTCCCAACCTTTTATGTTGGTGACCCCTTAAAGAAGTAATGTGCAACCTTTCTGCATCAAAAAACAACTCGACTAATGTTATATATTTTCTTGAGTTGTATATTTACACCATCCCAAATGTTTCCAACAATGTTCTGCCAGAAATTGACTTTGTAATGCAGTTTTAAGCCTCATTTTTGCAACACACTTAATGGATCTTAGACATGTTTAACTGTATGTTAATGTAAGCAGTTGAAGGATTTTAGTCATCATTTAGTCTGGATTTAAAGTGATCAAAGATAAAAGCTGAGCGAACGTTAGCTCCAGCCCCCGCCGTGCCAAACAGCATCAGAGAAACGCTGATTTATAACATGAATCTGCTTTAATCAGTGTTTTTAGCAGTTTAAATCACCTGGTCCATTTGTTTTGGAGAGGAAGACACCTCTGCAGATAAGTCAGCTCCCCTTATAAACCTCCTAAAGGTCTGAATCTGAAGTTAGCAAAGAAAAAAGGTGAGTACACATTAACAGGTGCTGGGCTGGTGGGCCGAATGGCATCAGAGAAACACTGATTTTTATGGTGAATCTGTTTTATTCAGTGTTTTTACCGGATTAAATCACCTGGTTGGTTTGTTTTGGAGGAAAAGACTGACTGAGAGACCGCTAGCAGCAGAAAGCAACATATTGTACGTTAAAAATTAAGTAATGTTTGTGATCTCTTGTGACATCATGGCCTCAGTGTGAGCAGGTCAACCAAAGATAGATTTTACTTTAAGAGGTAAAAGTATCTGGATAGGGATGCGTACCGAAATCCAGTATTAAATTAGCCCCAGCAGAGCTAAATCATCAAAGACTGAAGTACTGACGTACTGAAGCTCTGACGTTATGGTTTCTGTCATCAGTAGTTTTTAACATTTTGGTTTAATTCATTATCATCCTGCAGCCTCTCACCTGCGCTCTGTGCCGGGCACACCCACACGACACGGAATATAGTCAGCGAGCAGCAGAGAGGCCACTGTTAAGACAAAGTGAAGATGACTTGAAAAATGACTCGAGTTGACAGCAGCTACACTCGTGACTATAAGTGCAATTAAGCCTCAGCGTGCTCTCTGTAAGTATCTGGTAATATTTGTTCCATCTCTCAATCACTTTCAATAAAGCTCCTGCACCCGACACGTCGAGCAGAAGATCTTTTTCACGGCCGCCATACAGGATTGTAAATCTAAAGTTCTCCACCATCAGCTACTGCTCATTCAAGCCCAAGTAAGGAACACACTAAATTTACGTCTCACTTGGTATGCACAGTATGTTAGTATGACATTTCGAACAGAGCCACAGATGTAGTTTCCCTTGAATGCAAGCTCGCAGTCACGGCAGGTGTTTTCCATCAGCTCCCAAATGCAAACATCAGCTGTGGCATCACTGATTGGGGTGTGGCCAGACGTTTAACATGCTTCAGAGTTTCTGCCCATAGAAAGCAGCTTCTTTAAAGCAGTTTGTGCTTTCTTGTGTGGCCTTCACATTTTAAAGCTAATACATTCTGCATTAGCTTAAAAAATACTGTCCAAGTCATGGTCATAGTGGTCCAGTGCAGCTAGCATGTTATGTTCTGTGGTTCAGCTACATAAAGAGAAAAACAAAAAGGAGCTTATAACCAAAGAAGCCAGGGAACGGTTGAGATATATTCCAAGTAAAACCCGAGTGTTTCCAAAGTAAAATCAGCAAAGTTTCACTCTGGAGTGTGATAAACAGTGTGTGTAGGACACGGTTGTTTACCAGAGCAGACCTGGACTGAGGACGCCAGACAGGCAGCAGTGCAGCGACGGAGGGACCTGAGCCCAGGAGAGAAAATCCTGTTCTTTTTCACAAACACCTTGTAGGAAAAAAAAGCCTGACCACAAAAGAGGCTCTGTGCTTGAGGCTATTTCAGTTGAGAGTTCCAGCCAGGACAGATCCACTGAGAGTACGAGTGAGACGGAAAGAGAGAAAGAGAAAAGGGAGCTTTATTTGGTTAACAACTTCCACGAATCAGTGTGGGGGAAGAATGTGTGTAATTTGGCTCTGTTTGTTTTGCATTAGGATATAAAATATGTCGGGATTACTTCATCACACATCTAAAGCCCAGTGAAAAGGAGATGGGCGAGAGTCGAGAAGCGGGAACCACAGTTTTTTCTAAGTTCAGTTTTGGGTAACGTATCAAATGTGTCTCACTGGGATGGCGGCTTTAGCAAAGTACAGTGAAAAAAATGTGAGACTTAAAAAAAGTGCTGCAGTGCCAAAAGGACGGCCTCAGTCAACATCAATCAACATCAATCAACGGTTACAGCAAAGAGTTTGGCGAGGAGATAGAGACGTAGAGCAGTGGTTACCAACCGCTTTTGTCTTAAGTACTGCCACAACCCCGTCTGATGAAATACTCCTTCATCAGTATCACCAATTATTTTAAACGTTAAACCATTGCCTTTAGCTATTTATCAATTATCCAGACTATCAGATAACTACTTCAATCATTTATCAATTATTATCTATCGTTAATATATCAGCTACTTTCAGCTAACTGTTTCAACAGCTTATCCATTACCAGAAATACTCTATAACAGATGATACCCCACTACAAGCTGCACCAATGAAACAAAATGGTATACACTTCCTGTCTCCTAAGTGGGCGTGGTCATCTCTCCGCCACATCCCCCCACTTAATTTGGAAGCGTAGTAAACATCGTGTGCCATTCGTTTTAATCTGCTAGCTTAATGTCTACATATCCTCTGAGTGTAAGATCACGTCAGTTGTTGCCAAATCTTGTGAGAGTGCGGTGCTGAAACAGAGACTCGTCTCAAACTTAATTTTCTCCCGATTTGTCTGTCAATAATAAAAATGGCATTTCAGTGTCAGAATGTTTAGAAGGGTCGGGGGCTTGTGAAAATGGGTCTAATATTTACTTCAGTGATTATGCATCGAAGGGAACAGTCACTATCTGTACTCATGTTCACTTTTCCCATTGGAATGAGTAGACTCACTCAGCAGCGGCGAAACCCACGTGGGTTTAACTGTTTAGCCGTTACTTTTATTTAACTGTTTTTGATGCTTATTCTTACTTTTAGCTAACTACTTCAAATGCTATCCATTTTGTTAAGCTAACCACTTTAATTGTTTAGCCATTAGTTTTAGGTAATAATTTCAACTGTTTAGCCATTACTTTTAGCTAACTATTTCGACTGTTATCCCTTTTATTTAGCTAACTATTTTAACTGTTAATCCATTATTTTTGGCTAACTATTTTATCTGTTTAGCCGTTACTTTAAGCTAACTATTTCAACAGTTTACTCATACTTTTAGCTAACTATTTCAACCATTTATCCGTTACTTTTAGCTAGCCATTTCAATTGTTTATTCATCATTTTAGCAAACTGTTTTTACTGTCTATCCATTTCTTTCATCTATTTCAACCATTTGTCATTACCTTAAGCTAACTATTTCAAATATTATCCATTTTATATAGCTAACTACTTGGACTGTTTATCCATTACATTTGGTTAACAATTTTAACTGTTTAGCCATTACCCTTTTTTTAAGCTAACTATTTCAACTCTTTATTCATTACTGTTAGCCAACTATTTTAACTGATAATACATTATTTTTGTGAACTATTTCAATTGTCTATGCGTTTTATCTAGTTAACTATTTGTCTTTTATCTAACTATTTCAAGTGTTAGCCATTACTTTTAGCTAACTACTTCTAGTGTTACTTTTAGCTAACAATTTCAACCATTTATCCATTGTCTGTGGATATTCTCATTTATCCAGGTCATAGTTATCTCAAGGCAATTGAATCAAACGCAACTGGACTTAGTTTGTTCTAAGAAAAAAATAAATCCACTTGCGTTCGATTCAATTGCCTTAAGACATTTATCCGATTTTTATACGATTTTATACGATTTCAGCTAACTGTTTTTATTGTTTATCCATTTCTTTCATCTATTTCAACAATTTATCAATTATTTTTAGCTAACTACTTCGAATATTATCCATTTTAAAGTATTTCAACTGGCTTTCCTTTTTTTACTTAACCATTTCAACTGTGTAGCGTTACTTTTAGCCATCTATTTCAACTCTTTATCAATTTCTGTTAGCTAACTATTTCTATTCTATCCATTACTTTTCATATTAACTATTTCAATGTGTATCTATTCATTTTAACTGATTTCAGTCTATTACGTTAAGCTAGCTATCTGAACTGTTTGTCCATTACATCTTACTATTTCAGCCATTTACTGGTTACATTTAGCCGGCTCTTGCAACTTCTCTGCCTGCTCGATAACTTCTTTTCATTCACTTTCAACATGTGGTACTACTCTACAAACGTTCCACGTACCCCGTGTACCATGTACCTGGGTACCTGTAAAAGCACTCCCTGGGGTACAATCAGCCCTGGCAGAGAGTCACTGATGTATGAGGTATTATCTTGGGGGCCATTTTGTGTCTTAAAGAGATGATGATATTGAATGTGAAATCGGTCGTGCAGGGTAAACAGTATATAGATGATTTTATGTGTACTGGCCGAGTTTGCCGATATACCGTGAAACAGCAGCTCCCTGTGTAAGCCATCTTTAGTTTACTGGGATAATCATGGCTCTTACCATAAGGATTTCCCAATGTAGCTGCCAGGATTGTGTAGTTTGAATCCGTGCCCAAAGACAAAACCTTTCAGTCCATCAGAGTGGGGAAAATTTTTTAAGCATGTATCAAAAACAGAAACCTTGGCCTAGGAGTAATCACATTATCCCGTGTGTTTAGGACCTGGTGGAGGAAAACCACCCTGGATCGAGGTACTGGGGATAATGGGACCATTCCTGATGCCTTTCGGTGTGAATGGTATCTCGTTAAGGTCCATTTTACAGCCAGGCCAGAGGGTAAAGTAAACGCAGATGAAAAGAACAGAAACAACAATAAAAAAAGGAAAAAAACAGAAAGCAGGGATCAGAGATGCTCTCAGGGCCAAAACCGCAGATAAAAATCTAACCGCAGAATGAAGGCCAGATTGCTCTAATTCACTGTCATCTCAAGTATTTTTTTTTCCTGAGTGGAGGGAGAGCAGGACACAGAGTGTGGCAGAGAACCCCCATCCTCCCTCCTTCCTTACCCGTCCGCCCACACCCGCTCCTTTCCTCCATTCAGATTTACTGCTCTTAAATTGTTTGCCCTCTGCTTTTAATGGCCATCTCTAGATCATCAGCTCTTAAAATAAACACAGAGGCTTGGATTACCTTCTCTATCACCATTCCACTGAAGCAGAACACACTTGCAGTGACTGCGCCTCGCCTCGCTCCGCTCTCCTCCCTCTGTCTTTACGTTAATTCACTGTGTGTGCTCCGCTGTATGTTTGGGTTGCTGGAGAAGAGCCTCGCATTAAAGCTGAGCAGTAGAAGAATGGAAACTCAAGTAGGGCTCAGAAGCCGGGTGGTCCCGCGTCTAATAATACACCAATCAAATGTTACCACACAAAGGGCAAAGAATGGAGCAGATCAGCTCCATCGCTGCTGCTGAGAGTGAAAACACCTACTAATAAATCTAATTGTAATATTCAGCCCCACAACGTCCCAATTTTCAAATCATTTGCAGATGATTTCTGAGCTGATAAGATTTCAAGAACAAATATCAGATGGTTTTATAACTTTCTATTTTCACAGCGACAGATTGCACCCAGTCAAGGACCAGTGAGGGGGACCCAGTTGGGGCCTGGTTTACCTACTCTCCGAGGCCTTCACACCCCGCAGTCTAATCCCAGGTCCCACGCCTGCCGCAGGACAGCTGGGTCATATCAATGCATGTACATTTTTGTGCACGTTTCGCTTCCAAATGTGGTCGTCTCTCTTCATGTGTACATACAAGGCCCGCAGGCATCAGGTGTGAGGGGGGTTCAGGTGCTGGGTGAGTCCAGAGAGGACACTCATACGCTCGGCTGCAGACAGCGTTTGTTGTTGCTCGGCCTGCTTCTATGGCGCACGTGAGCATATGCATGGAGGCACACATACACAAAACAACACCTAAAAACATACTTCACACACACTTCACTCCTGAAGAGAGCCACTGGGGACGTAGGCTTAATCTTTACAGAGGAACAGCAGATTGCATTTGAAAAACTGAAGGACGGATGCCGGCTCGTGTTTGTGGACGATAACAATTCAGTCCGCCAACTCACATGCAACAGTTATATTAATATGTGAAAACAAAGTATATATATGTATTTAATGTTTTTAGCTTCTAGGCTTTGACCTTGTCACTCCTCTAAGCATGCCTTTAAGACTGAACTCAAATGGATTGGGGAGTGACGATAACAAACCCCTACCCTCCATGGGAAACAATCAGAGGCTACAGGTGGATGCAGGGGTGGAGCAGCATCAGATCATGAAGACAAGATGTGACTCAGTGTTTCCAACTGGGGCAAACAGCCATCACTTCCTTATTTTAATGTTCCCCTTAACTTATCGCTCGGTTCAGGGTCCTGGGGTCTCATTTATAAAACAGTGCCTAGGATCCATACTAAAAATGTTCGTACGTACATAAGCCAAAAAATATTCGATAATTTCTACAACCAGGCTTCCACCTCACCATCTGAGTCGCCAATTTCCTGTCTCCAAAATGTTCGTAAGCATGGCTCAAAGTTTCTCCCTTCAAGTCTGTTTTTATAGATCACAACTTGTGCATGGGAAGTGGCGTTCGCCTCTTTCAGGCCTCGTTTTGTGCGTACGCAGCGTTTATAAAAGAGACCCCTGGAGACTGCATATCATCTTTACAGGGCAAGCAGGGTTTAGGCTAGATTTTTTTTTTGTTTGATGGGCAATCTCGCCATTAATATTCCAGAATTCTGTGAACCGTGCCGTCACCTAACTACACCAAGCACGCTAAGAGGAAGACCGTGACCACCTTGGATGTGGCCTGCGCTCTATAGAGGCAGGGACGCACTCTGTATGGCTTCGGTGGATAAAGCGATCCTTTGGTAATTAATGTCCAAAACTCTGGTCTGTAAAATATAAATTTATATCTAAACTGTCTTGGAAACACTTGTCATAGGTCACACAATACTAGGCTTTTTGATGTGCTCTTAATTTATTCGTCAAATTTCCCACTGGACATTTTTACCATTGATATTTTCAACTATACGTGATATCGCCCAAACATAAATTTCTGAGGGTGTGTCCATTATTTTCTGTTTTCATTTCATCATTCTGTAGCTTCCTGATGTCCCGTATGTATTCAAATCCAAACATCCAAACTTAAGTCGAAGTGCATCTGTTTTAGCATCAAAATGCTGTTTTCTGAGGCCCTTCTTAAACAATTTTCTAATGTGACCTGACATAAGTTTCTGCATGACGACATTACTCCATTTAAATCCCCTCGCTCTCCGAATGTTCCTCTTTTTGACTGTCCCGAGCCTTTGTTGAGAACTGTGTGTTGTCGATCTTCAAAATAAGATATATTCCTTTAACCCTGAACCAGCACAGGAGCGACACAGTGTACTTCTGCGGACGCCACCTTAGTTCAGAACCTAAAGTCCCACAAAAACACCAACGGACAAACCACTCGAGGCAGCGGCAGACCAGCAGCTCCCGTGTTCTTTGGATTATAATTACTTTTTTTTAGCCAAATGAGTCTGGTAGTTTTGAGGAGAGCATAAATAACTGCTTCAGCTCCCTGTTGGAAAGGGTAAAGCGGTAAAAATATTATTTTAGGTGGTCCTTTCGGTTTTATTATTATTGTCAGCGCTCTAACCTACGTCACTGCTTTTCACCAACGGCTGAGTGAGCGTTTCCATTTGAAAAACCTGAAGAACACAGATGGAGTCGAGCTTTAACGGCTCAGAAACATACTCGTAAACTTTGTTTTATCAACTTAAAAATTAATGTTTTTTTCCTGATTATATGAGAACTACTTATAAACATGATTTTGACGTGTATCAGACGTCTGTGACAGAAAACTGAGCTTCTGTGTGGCGCATCAGACACCCCGGCTGTTTAATTCAATTCAGTGAACTTTCACATGCTCTTTATCTAAGACTGGTGCTGACAGGACATTTTTAACGTAGCTCTATCCTTCCATATCCCAAATAAATGTGTTTGGATTTCTGAGTTTTGTAACAGTTCCTTTACAAGAGGTCTAACAGGAAGTTTGAGCAACCCCAAACATAAGTTATCATCACTATGCAGGACGACAGACTATACAAATACTTGTCCGTGTTTTTGGCAAACAAAGGATGTATCACTTCAAGCATCTTTGATGACATTAAATATAAAATATTTCCTTCCTAACAACGAGGTATGGTCATTTCTGTATTTTGCCATCTTCAGTAAATGATCAAGCTCAGTTTGTTGCAAATAAAAGAGCTGTTACTTGAATTGTTTTCTATATATTAGGTTTTAAAAAGGTCAGAAGGAAAGAAAACTATTTTTTTTTATAAATACGGAGGAAGGAGTATAATGAGGGGGTAAAGCCACTGTCAACAAATAAACGGGGTTAAATCGTTTTGTGTCAGAGGAGTCTGTAACATCACAGGCTTCTGCTTTTTAAATTCCTAATAATATCTGCGCTGCCATCTCAGAGGGTACTTAGAGCTTCTTAGAGGATAAACCTCACGTGTAAGCCCCCTGGACTGAACTAAGCCTGACAAAATGTGTGAATAACATTAAGGGAAAAATCTGCTCTAAAATTACAGTTTGACATTTTCATATGTCTCACTTGGTCCACATCCAATGACAAGTGTTTTATATATCCAGGAACAGTATATCATAACGCCAAGAAAATCTAATATCCTCCTTTTCCTCAAAGGAACACGAGTGAGTGCTTTGAAACTGAAATCGCGCTCCGACTGTAAAAACCCTGATGCTGACTTACAGTTAGTTCGTAGTAGCTACCTGTGACGTTACTCTGCTTATGCACAGACACACCCAGCTGCAACGTATAGGTGTCTATTTGCGTGAGTGCGGGGATGCCCTCTATACAGTGAAAGTGATCTGAGTGGATTCCTCTGGCAGGGCTGCGTGCTCTGGTTGCCCACACAGAGGGCCGGAGTGCCACGGAAACGGCCCAGCACTGCATGGCCACTGACCGTGCCAACCAGGCCAGTCGCTGACACTCCTTGGATGTCACCCAGGAAAGGTACACTGAGCGAGAGAAAAAAGCTACGTGGCCATGGCAACTCTATTCATCAGCGTTTCTGGACAGCTTTCCAATGCACCGATACAGTGCGGCCGTTTACGCACTGGAGCATGAGCGCTTTGTTTGTGAGGTTTAAGTTTGTTTTTCAGACAAACATATAAAATGAATAAAAGTATAATATTAGACATGTGTTATTCTGATAGATAAATCCCACACAAACAATGCAATTTCATAAACTTCTTTCCCCGTTAATCTCTTCCATATTTCTATTGCTCACCAGGGAGACAGGAAGAAAAAAAAAAACAGTGTTGTTTTCATATCTTTTATGAAATTTATGCATCGGAGCTGCCAATAAGAATTCAAATGAGTCTGAAATTATAGACGAGAGAGTTGAGCGCTGACAGTTGACGGGTATAATGAGAATGTTACCATCCAAAATTATGCCTGTGAAATGAAGCTGGCCGTCCATATGAAAAGCAAACAGACGGAGAAAGTGAGTGAACGTGTCAGGTGATTTTTTTTTCTCTTGAGCAGGAGCCCGGAGCTGGACCGAGCCCCGCCTTGGAGAGTGTCCTCAGAGGACGTATGAAGGAGGGAGACCTGAGCAAGGAAAGGTGAACTATTAAATAAAAAAATGAGATTGAGATAAGTGAAGGTGTGCTGCTGAGGAAACTACAAATTAGAAACAAACAACACAAAATTCACTGAACCTAAAATCCTGGAATCACATGAAAGACTTAACTGCAGTCGACATTAAACCAGCAACAGTAAACAGTTATTATTATTGTCAAATCTTCCTAATCTGAGCGCAGAGCTGCGAATTTGGTGCTTAAAAGTGATGTGAGAAAAAAAAACCTGAAACACAGTCTCCTTTATTCTCTCCAACGGCTTGTTCAAAGTGTAAATCCCTCTCTTCGTCTCTTTGTCCCCGTCTGAGCGGCGCATTTGCAGTTCAGCTGCTCAGAGGCACGGCGAGTTTATTTATTTATTTATCCGTTTCCCATTAATTAGAACATTTGCGCTGACAAACACGGAAGTAGTCGCATTAGCGCCTAGTTTGCACCCGCCCTCCCCTGACTGTCGGCTCTCAGGATGCTGAAGTCGGCGCTGCGTTCAGAAGTGATGATAATGGGAGAGGAGACACCCAGGTGCACTTGTAGACACACAGAAACGCTTAAAAGCAAGCTGCCAGGATTTCTGAACTCAGTGACACTGATGTGTTTAAATACATCAGTTAATTAGGCAAGTTAGTCTGATTAAAAACTGCAAGTCTGGAGTGCCAGAACCTGCCTTTAGAGTGAGGAGAAATTAAAGCAGAAGTAAAGGATGGACAGATATGGAGTGCACCTGACAGTCAGTGGCTTTACTCCATACAGTGCCTCGCACTGGGAACAGGACCCCCACCCCTGCGACCCCATATATTCACTCTGTTATTTCAGGGAACAAAAGCAGGGGCTCTCGAGGCCATGGGTGGATCCGTGAAAGGAAGAAAGGAGTCCTGCTCCTGCTCCTGGCTGAATAGGGGCCTTTCACACTTAGAGGGGCCTGTTTACTCTCCCTCAATAATGGATCTAATTTTCTGATCATTATTGAGTAATTCCATCCACCCCCCACACCCTGCGTTTAACGCTTTCTCCAATCACTCATGGCACCTCGCTCTTGTCTCCGAAGGGCCCCGAATGATGTACAAGACGTGTTCTTCATTTCCTCTAAAGCCATCAGCCCTTAATCCTGACTGCCATTTCCTGCTCTGCCTATAAAGACACCTGAAGACATTTAGCAAAAAAAGGCAAAAATATGCAAAGGCAGAAATGATATTCACATAAAAGAGAGAAGAGAGATCATTCAGAATTGTTAATTTGCCAGGTTTTTTTCCACATGTGGAATCATTCTCTCCTCTGATTGGAGAGGAGCAGCGCTTTATCCTCCATTTTGTTTTGGACCTGAATCCGCAGCAGCACCATCACACCGAGTAACAATATTCGCTCTGCTAAAAGCCGGTGGAAAATATTTTGGAGGAAGGAAAGAAGAAAAAAAAAAGAACACATCTGGTAACACGATAGCCATTTTATTCAACGCCGACATCTCCATAAAATAAATTTGAATGTTGAAGCTCGTTTTTTTTTTTTTTTTTTTGGCAACCCCGCTGTGAGAAGGCATCCACAGGAGTGGTGGTAGGGGTGTAAGGGGACACGCAGAGGGGAAGAAGTGTTAAGCGAAAAACAAGGATATGGGGGGAAAAATGTTAAAATGAGAGAGAAAGAAAAGGATCAGAAGGAGAGAAGTTGGCAGAGACTGTGTCGGTTTGAAAAGCTGGCACCTTCTAAACAGAGCTGCAGCTTTGGGTGCCAAATGCTGCCAACCAGCCCCACTAGCCTGAATATCTGCCCTCCCTCTCTCTTTGTTTTCAGCATGGCATTTTGCATCATCTTTATTCTACGCTTTTCTTTTTACTTTATATCAGCGCTCAATATCAGCTGAACGGCAGTGACTGACATTCATTACCACTAAATGACAGAATAAATAAGGCAAGGGGAGAAATTAAAAGGCAGATATTTATTCATCTATTCATTATTAGTCTTCATTTCAAGGATTTTATTTGTTTTTTTGTTTTTTTAATGTAAGAGGATTTTGTTTGCGTATAATTGCTAATTTTTTGAATTTGAGACGGTTTTTGAATTTTGAAAAAAGAGACAAAATCCACACTGTGTGCTCGGCGGCGTCGCGGTGTTCCGGTCCCGTTTTCCGTATGGAAAGAGCTGTCCCAATTACAGGGCAGCCTCGCCGCGCTCTGCTCCACTGGACCGAGGGAACAAGGCGCGAGGCGGACCGATCAGAATCTGGCTGCTGGGAAGCGGCCCAGAAAAAGAGGCTCTCCTTTTCCCTTTCCTTTCTGCTCCTCTGCTGTCTTCACCTCTCCTCTCCTCTCCTCCTGCTCTTTGCCCCTCGGCTCAGGCGGCTCAGAAGCCAAGCCACCCCTCCTGCGCCGACGTACGTATGTTTTTAGGGGACAGACAGATTTCAGGCCTGGCGCCTGTACAGAGAAAGAGAGGACTGGTCATGCAAATTCACACACTGAGACGAGACACAGACCAAAAATAATACACAAAGAAACTAGAGGGGAAAATGTGCGCCTTATTTTTAAAAGGGAGAAAATCCATTCAGGGATACAGTTAAATAAATGCTCTCACTGCTCAACAGATAAAGAGCCTAATTATTTTATTGCACGTGTTTATTCTATTCATTACCACTGTTTTAATGCATATAATTAATTTAAAATAAATACATTTCTGTCTGTTAAATGTCAGCTACCATTTGCTTAGCGAGTAAAAAAAGTGAGCTGAGCTGCTAAATTGCTAAAGAGACACCATAACATTTATTTATTAACCTTAATTACACAAATAATTAAAAATCACTGTACAGTGAAATTAGGAAATAAAGCTAATCCATGTTGCCCACAATAGGCACTTTCTGCTACAAGGAATTTTTCTATTTGCAGAGCTAAGACCTGACCTTTGTTTCAAATTAGACTTAATTCAATCATATACTCAGTCTTTTGTGTATCTTTTCCAGTATTATTCACTAAACTGGATAATTACAGTGAATATGAAGCAGGTTGGCCTGGTACCAAGCCCGCCGAGCTGCTCAGCAGTCCGACCCGGAGAGTGGTGGAAAGTTGTGTGAGATCGGTTAAAGGAGGTCAGCGCAGCCACTCGCGTCTTTTTCGCAGATTTATTTCAGAGCTCGATCATACTGGAATAATCTGTTTACCAGCGATTCCTTACACTCCGCACACTCCACTCTTCCTTTCTCTTTCCCTCCTTCTAAAAAACACACACACACACACACACACACTCACACACAGCAAAAAGCAACTGGAAAAACTGGGGGCTCTGAAAACGGGCCAAGCCGGTGCTGTTGGAGGCCCCTACGCCGCCGTGCATATTAACACAGCACAGTGTCACTGACGCTGTCCCGTCAGGAGCTGGGGGGCTCGCCGAGGCTCAAACTTTATTGGGCACATTATTTCAAATGACAACAAAGCGTAAGAAAGTTTCCGTTGAAAGTGTCGGACCAGCAGTGTTTTTCACACCAGATGAATGTGGCTCCCTCGGCGCCGACGCTCTCTGTTTCTCCGTCGGCCCGGGTTACGGACCGCTGCCAAAACACTGGAGCACAATTCTGCTCTCCGTCCAGAAATCTCTGCTCCGCTCAGAGCGCTCAGCCAAGGAAAAGAAGAGGCTCTCTTTTAATCATTATGAGTCTTTTCTGCAACTGACAACATAACCTGTCTGAGCGGGAGCGTCGCTGCTGCACATATTCTGCTAACCACCACACACATATACGTCTAGGTGTGTCCTGTTTGGTCTCTTCTTTATTATGTAACCACATCTGATAAGGTTACCTCCCTTTGAAGCTCAGGATATTGGGCAGAGGAGATAAGATGTGTTTGATGGATTAGCGTGACGTGAAGGCGTTAAGTCTCTCAGTCTGCCTCCCTGTCGATTCCTCTCTTTGTTCGCCTCTATTAAAAGATATTCTCTTGGCCATTTGTAACGCCGGACTACGCACAGACGCACACTGATGGGTAAATGAGCATCTTAGGTCCGCACCACAGCAGCACGGAGATACGGCGCAGTCTGGCACACACAAACACACACACAGTTGGCTTTCGGACCTGGCCCAGGCACCTCTCTGGTCCGTCTGTCTCCTGCACAGAGAACAGATATGGAGGCTGCACTCTCAGAAACATCTTTTTATCATAACAGCTCGAGTAATGAAAGCTGTATGAGGCAGCTCCGGCTCCAAACATGACTAATGCTGGAACCGCGCGGCTTCGTCAGACTGACAAATATGGAACACGACGCTCGAAAAACATGACCTGATCCGGGGTCTCTAGGTGGAGGAAGGCCCACAGCGCCCAACTGGCGAGCCAGACTTTGGTTTCGACAGACGTGTGATCAAAGATGAGATCAGATCCCCCCTCTTTCTCTATCTCCCTCACTTCCTCCACATCCCTGAACCATTATTGTTATCATCATCAGATGCAGCGGAATCAGTGCAAAGAAAATGAACCACTTCTGGGGTCGACTCTCATCAGTGCGCCACAATTACACCCTGATCTGTGTGTGTGTGTGTGTGTGTGTGTGTGTGTGTGTGTGTGTGTGTGAGTGGCCAGGTATTTGTCAAAAGATAATTTTGGTAGAGGGACCTTTCTTTGCAGCTGCAGAGCAGAGAGCGCAGATCAGAGTACAGCGGCTGTGATCTGTCCCAGCTCTCAGCGCCCCGCCTGGAAGGGCCGAAGTCTATAATTGGACAAAAGCAGAGACACATACTGGACTGTAGGGAAGCAGAGACAGAGGAGGGGGTTAGTACAGAGGGGAGGGGGTGTATCTCCTGTTCTGTCAATCACGCCGCTTGAAAGCAGAGCCCCCCCTGCAGCTGGCGACAGTGACATCAGTGGGACAAGAGAACTGAAACGCCGCGGCGGGGACAGGCGGGTGAGGCGGCCGCGGTCCAATCATCAGGCCTGGCAACTGATAGCTTCCGCAAGACACAGACACCCTGGAACGGAGAGCTAAGAATAAAACTGTACCGCTGCCACCCCAAAGGTTAGAATGGAGCCACTGTCTGTCTGTCTGTCCTTCTGTAAACTCTGGTTAACCCCACACAGCCTCCTGGAAAACAGCTCCGGCTTAAACAAGTGGATGTTTTCTATCGCAGATATTTCCTAACGTTGCCTCTGTTCGTGCAAGGTGCTGCACAGACGGCCTGTGAGGCTGCTGTGGAAAAGCTGAGCAGGATCAGAACAAGAAACCGTCCCACAGCAGCGTGCTCCGTCAGCACACAGCACATGGGCTTTTTTAGCAAACAGGAAAGACAAAAAATAGCTTAATTTATAATGGAGACTTTTCCAGTGTTGCTTATGGTCAATTAAGGGCATGTTGTGCTCCTGACTGGGAAACAGATTTATATACCAACGCTCATATACGCACAAAAATAAATATGATGGGCAGCCGCACACAAATCAGTCAGATGAAGGCTGCAGCAGTGTTCGTATGGGGGTGAGTGGCTGCCGGATTCTGGCACGCAGTAAAAAAGAGGCTTTCCTCCGAGGGGCACCAGGCTGCGCTGGGAGCTAATCTGAGCCGCGGTTCGCCACGGCGCATTGTGGAACAGGAAGAGGCGCTCACGGAGGCCCCGCAAACTCAAGCAGAGTTACACACTGGGCTGAAAGGAGCCTGGCATGGGGTGCTCTGTCACAGAGGAACGCTGCACCGCCCTGCCAAGGAGAAGAATTAAGGTCCTGTAACTGTATGCCAGTCTGTGGTAAGAGAAGCCTTTACTGGAGAGATAGAGACAGGATAACAGCGCAGGGAGGAGGAAGGAGGCTGTTTGCACCTGACACTACCTGCAAGAACACCTGAATCATGGAGACAAACAACCGGGCTGCAACTGTGAAGCTTCACAAAGAAAAGGAGGAAAATATATTCATTATAACATGATATCAAAATACAGCTAAAACTGTGGTCACAGCATGTCTGAAGAAAGGCTGCTTTGTGTGAGAGAAAATTAAATATCACAATATTTTACTGCAGCGATCCTGAAGGGTTGACTATTGGTGCTTTCACAGAACATTTACACGACGAGTTTTTGATAAATAATCCCCAGTAATGTTAATATAATGACTAAGTGTGTAAAGGCAGATAACAGAGCAGCTAGAACAGTCTGGCAAGTTCAAAAAATTACATCACTTTACTGCAGTGCAGCCTTTAAAACCAGGAAAAGACGACACATATCCAAAATCTAGGACGATATCAAGTCTCAAATCATGATATCGATATATCAATACATAACCCAGCTCTAATTTTAAGCATTTGTAAACCGTAAATCGTAAATATGATTAATTACACTAATAAGTCCCATACAGTAAACAGCCAATTTCAAGTATCTACAAATACGAGTGCTCTGATTCACCCTCAATGGCTGTTTCATTTTCCAATTTCATTTCTCAGTTTCTGTATGTTTAAATAGAAACACACGACATCTGCACAGCTCACAAACTTCATGCTGATGATAATTTAAAAATGCAGTGAATAGCAGCTCTGTTCTTCCAGCACAAGAATTAATACAGAATTCTAATTACTTAAAATGACTGTAAGAAAATATAATCTTGTTTTATAACAGCAGTTTCTTTTGTCAATAAATCAATAAAAACATTTATTTATAAGTGTTAATTTTGCATTTTGGTTTTGCTACTTTGTAAGACAAAAGAATCACCCTGGATCAAATCAAGAATAAAATAAAATTAAGAATCAATATCATGTTTGTCCCCACTGAGCTCCACAGATTCTCACAGGCTCTTACATTCCGCAGTGTCAAATTGCCCTCAGAGAATACACGCAGGTTTGTGTACACATGACACTGAAATATTTTCGCCGCCTCTATTTTTAACTTTATGGTCACAGCAGGACACACGTGTGCTCAATATGGAAAAATAAAACATCTCATAAACAAACACAGGCAGAGCCACGCGGCCATAAACAGAAAACTCTCAACCTGTGTGTGTGTGTGTGTGTGTGTGTGTGTGTAGTACAATCAGAAAACAATGATCAGGGCAGCCTGGGTGAGTTGTGTTAGAGGGGGGAGCTCCTGTGTGTGTCCACTCATGAGTGGGTGTGTGTGTGTGTGTGTGTGTGTGAGTGTGTGTATGTGTGCAGAGTGGCGTAAGGCTGAGGCGGCTGAGGCTGCGGACCGGCTGACTCTCGCTGCCTCCTAAACTACCTGGGACCGGGCCAGCTGTCACTGTACTCTCCAGACCACCACACACACACACACACACACACACACACACACACGCACACACACACCACACTGCTACTGATACACACCAATCTCACAATAACATACACATGGATTACAGACACATGACAAACTGCCTCACACACACACACACACACGTATGCACATGCATGCTCACACAGATAAACAGGTTTGCAGATGCTTTTGTTTACCGATGGCACCGGAAAACATGCACATTTGGATTTAGACAAATTTGCACACAAATACTTGAACAAATGTACCGAGGCAAACATATCTCTAGGTAAACACAGGTTTTAAGCCTGACTGTCAAATTCTCAGAATCTCTTTAAACCAGATAGAAACGTCTACGTGAGAGACTTTTTTAAAAAGATGATCCTGCGCAGACTGTCCCTTTAAATGTCAACTTAGCTCCGTCCTGACAGGGTTTATCAAAGCCTGGCTCAGCCCGGTGCACAGCGAGGGGCAGGGTCTCACACACTGACCTGTGTGTGTGTGTGTGTGGTGTACAGTGATACACACGTACCTGGTGTGTGGACGAAGTAGGCCAGGTAGAGGTCCAGCTCCTTGACCGTCACTCCGATGTGGTGCGGCTGGACACACAGGCCGTGGTTGGAGCACTGGGGCGACTTGACCAGCCGCTCGCCGTCCGTGCTCTCCAGGGGGCTGCCCTTGAACAGGATGACCATCACCAGGTCCAGCCGCCACACCTTGTCGGCCTGGCGGAGGCAGTCGATGCGGCGGATCTTGCCCTTCTGGTCGGGGTTGGACAGCACGCAGCAGGGGGGCTTCTTCCCCGTGATGGTGAGCACAAAGTCCTCGCGGAACTCGGGCCGGATGTCCTTGCGGAGCTTGGCCAGCAGGCGCGAGGCCCACTTCTGCTTGATCTCCGGCTTCTCTCCCAGCAGCTCGTCCTTCACCGCGCGCTCCTCGTCCTTGGTCATCCTCTTTTCGTGCTTCTTGAAGTACTTGCGCTTACGGGCCTGCAGGTTGAACCAGGTGTAGGAGAAGGCACGGACATGGGGGAGGAGGGCCTCAATGAAGGGATGAAATTCATCCTGATGAGAGAGAGAGACGTGTGGCGTTAGGAGGCTGGAAAAAAGGCTTTTAGTTTGAAAGAGAACATGCACATCTCCAAAATAAAACTGTGAAAACATTTAGATGATTTTAAATGAAAAAAAGAGGAAATATTGTAAAAGTAAAAATGTGACAAATATAAGAAAATGCAGTGATTAAATTGTTATTGTTTGCAAAATCTAATTCATTACAATTACATGTTAATTTAAAATTAGTTTACTAAAATATCTAAATTCAAAAAAAGCAATGTAAAATAAATATCTAAAATGTCTTAACATTACATCATTATTAGCAGTCAGATAAACTACAAATAAATATGCAGCAATAAACAAGAAAATTAATCTTAACTGCAAAATGCAAAGTCTCCTTTTTCATCAATAAACACCAAAACATTGAAGACAACAAAGACAAAATGAATTCTAATCCAAAAGACAGCTGAGCCAAGTTGCGCTCCCAGTTTCCTGCCGTAAAGAGAAAAGTTATTCTGCTGTACCATAATACCTTCACTACATATCTCTGGGCAACAAAGCCCAGATCTCGCCACAGCGTTCCTGTGCCAGGGTTGCCACACACCGGTCGCTCACCACCGCCAAGCTTTGCCGCCACAAGACCACTGTTGAAATGTGCAGCTAAAAGATCAGCCATACCATTTCCTATCTCTGCGACCATGCAAAGGGAGCTCCAACCAGACTCACATTTCCACAACAAACTGAAAGCAGACAGAAATCACCACAGAAAACCACACTGCTAGAGGAAGACAGACGGCCTGGTAGTTACCATTTTGCACTCTCATCATAAATTTGGCACAGCGTTTAAAGTGAAAAAAAAAAAAAAAAAAATCTCCTGCACCAGTTTTTTTTTCCTCCCGCGCTCCCCAATGTAAAGCGAGCGCTGGTTTGGCAGGGTGTGGAGAATTAGGAGATGAAAAAAAACTTGGGGGGTGGGGGGGGGAGGTTGTAAAAAAAAAAAATAATTAGCAGAATATGCTGCTCACTAAAAACAGCGGGCCAAAGTTTAAAAGCAAAAACCCCAAGATTTTTAGGAAGGAGAAAATTCACTGCAGCAGGACGGCGGCCAGCAGCTCATTACACTAACGCCAAAAATGACAGATAAAAACTTGTAGCAACAAAAATTGTCAAGTAAAAATAGAAATGTTGACAGTATTACACTGTTTGGAGACAAAAAAAAAAAAAAACTTCAACAACGGGAGAGATGCACTTAAAATAAACAGTCCTTTGTGCTTTCCAAAAAAAAAAAAAAAAAAAAATGAACCTTGAAAAAAAAAAAAAAAAAAATCCTTGGCAAAGTGTAAGTGTCTGTTCTGATCCCTGGGCCCGGCGCAAGACTCACACACACACTCACACACACACACACACACACGCTCACACACACTCTCACACACAGATGGGGGGGCCAGGGAGAGCAGAGCACAGAATAGGGAAAAAAAAATAGAGAGCCGAATCAATGTTGGACGAGCGCATACGACCGCTGGCAAAGCCGAGTGCTGCTTCTTTTTTCCCCTTTTCTCTCCAACTCTCTCTCTTTCTCTTTCTGTTTCGCGCTCGCCGTCTCTCGTCCTCTCCGCGTTCTTTCCCTAACCATTGCTTGAGCCTTTGCCAACACGAGTAGGGCCCACCTATTTGGCAACAAGATGCCTGTAGCCCAGCCAATGCGTTAGCTTCAAGAGCTGAAAGGGAGGGAAAAGAGAAAGAGGAGAGGGTGGGGAGGGGGGTGTAGTGGCGAGGAGAGAGGGAGAGAGGAAGAGAGCGCACAGCAGCGGTGAGAGAGAGAGAGAGAGAGAGAGCAGGTGGGAGTGTAAGAGAGCGCGCAGCCTCGTCCGACGCTGCACAATTTGCCAAATCGACAAGTTCCACTCTGACACGGAGGCAAAGTTCAAGGGAGCAAGTCTTCTCCTGCACCAATCCCCGCAGCCCTCAGCCTGCCTCCATCTTTACTATGGCCGCCATCGCCCGCCTCGCCTCCCTCATACACCCCCCGTTCAAACCCCCCGCCCTCCTCTGTCTCCCTCTACCCCTCTCTCCGCTTGCATAATGCCACCTTGGCAGAGGATGGCAGGGAGAGGACACACAGCTTCAGAATCCCTCCAGACCCCACCACCGGCAGCTGCTCGTGGGTTTACCACAGCAAACAAAGAGGGAGAAACAAACCCGGGCAGCCACACTCCTCCGACTGCACACACACAAATCAATGACGAGATGATTTAGAGGCAGAAATGGTTACAGAATTTCAGAGGCAGGAGCAAATTCGCCTCAGCTGTATTGAACAGCACTGCGAGCAGCAGATAAACGGTCAGCCCGAGCGTTCACCAACCAACCAGCCACCGAATCCCCCCCAAACCCAAATTTGCTCTGCGCCTTCCTCCTGAACTCCCGGGAGGGTTTTGGCGTTCGGTGTGTGAGCGGCGACGGCTGCCATGTTGCCTCATCGTGACAGCATGTCATTCAGGGTTGCACCTGCTCTGCAGACAGTCTGAAGGCAGGAGTGCTGCTGAATCACAGACTGGGACTGAGGCTCCAAACAAAAAGAGGAAATCTGAGTTCAGGAGCTCTGACAACGTTAGCGAGGACTTTGTCCACTCACAACGGTCAACAACAACCACAGACGTGTGTACAGCCGACACGATTAGACAAACAACAGAAAATTAACCTGCAACTATCCTGATTGACCAATTGTTCCTACAGCTGCAACGATTCATCGATTAGTTGCAGGGTTGGAATTCATATCTTTGTCCACCTGCCACCGCGGCTGCTGGACTCCAAAATCTACCAGCCATTCAATACGTTGGTTTCTGGCTGGCGAGTGAAACAAATCCAGCAGCCACTCGCACATTTCACCAGCTTTTGGCTGATCACTGGTGCTGATTTCCAACCCTGGTTACCGGTCAACTACTACATTTATCGCCAACTAATCTGATCATCGATTATATGGTTCGAGGAATTTTTTAACAACAAAAAAAGCTTCTTAAATGGGAATATTTTCTGGTTTGTTTCCTCCTCTGTGACAATAAACTGAGTATCTTTGGGTTGTGGACAAAACAAGAACACCAGGGAACACTGATCAACATTTTTCACCACTCTCTAAACCAAATAACGAATCGATTAATTGAGAATTAACAGTGAAAATAACGTTCAGCTGCAGCTCTGATCATCTGTTGTTCTGTATGCAGAAATAACAAACTGGTTTCCATCTTCTCCATAATGAGAATTTGATGCTTTGCTTTGCCACAAGTGATACGAAACTGAATATCTACTGATGGTCACACAAAACGCAATCAAAAGATGTCACCTTGGAAAATCATGACAGGCATTTTTCACAGCTGTTTGACAATTTATAGCCAAAATGATCAATCGAGAAAATAATCAACAGATTAACTGACAATGACAATAATCGTGAGTTGCACCCCCGACTGTTACAGTCCTCTTTTTAAGCAAAAATACCACATATGATACGAAACTGAATATCTGCTGAGTTCTGGACCGAACACACAAAACAAGCAAGTCAAACACGTCACTGTCGACTCTGGAAAATCACAACAGGCATCTCTCACAGCTGTTTGATATTTTACAGACAAAATCATCAATACAGAAAATAAACAACAGACTAATCGACAGTGACAATAATCATCAGTTGCAGACCTGAGAGTTACAGTTGTTTTTAAAACAAAAATACCAAACTGGTTTCCATCTTTTCAACAATGAGGATCTGAAGCTTCCTTTTGCCACATATGATACAAAGCTGAGTATCTACTGAGTTCTGGATGAATGGTCGTCAAAACGAGCAATTCAAAGACGTCACAATGGACTCTGGAAAATCATAACAGGCATTTCTCACAGCTGTTTGATATTTATGGACAAAATGATCAATTGACAGATTAACTGACAATGAAAATAATCATTAGTCATTTTTAAAGCAGAAATACTAAAATGGTTTCCTGATTCCTGCTTCACAGTGAAGAATGATGCCACGTACGAGACAAGACTGAATATCTAGCGAGTTTCGGACCGATAGTCACACAAAACAAGCAAATAAAATGTCACATTGGATTCTGAAAAATCAAAATGGGCATTTTTTACAGCTGTCTTTTAGCCACGTGTGATACGAAGCTGAGTTTTGGACTGATGGTCAAATAAAATGGCAATTTAAAGACGTCACACTGGACTCTAGAAAATCATAACTGGCATTTTATAGACCAAATGATCAATTGAGAAAATAACTGACAGATTAATCAACACTAGAAATAATCATTAGTCATTTTTTAAAGCAAAAATACCAAAAATAGTTTCCTGATTGCAGCCTCACAAGGAGGAATTGATGCCACGTACGACACAAAACCGTATATCTGTTAAGATTTGGACTGATGGTCAGACAAAATCACAATTCAAAGACTTCACACTGGACTCTGGAAAATCATTATGGGCTTTTTTTTTTTTTTTTTTACAGTTGTGTGGCATTTTATAGACAATCAAGGAAATAGCTGACAGAGTATTCCCCAATAAAAATAATCATTAGTCATTTTTTAAAGCAGAAACACCAAAATAGTTCAAAATAGTTTCCTGATTCCAGCTTCACAGTGAGGAATTGATGCCATGCACGATACAAAACTGAATATCAATTGAGTTTCGGACCGATGGTCACACAAAATACGCATGTCAAATGTCACGCTGGACTCTGGAAAATCATAATGGGCATTTTTCACAGCTGCCTGGTATTTTACAGCCAAAATGATCAATCGAGAAAATAACTGACGGATTAATTAACAATAAAAAATGCAGAAATACCAAAATAGTTTCCTGATTGCAGCCTCACAGTGAGAAACTGAAGCCACGTGTGATACGGAGCTGGATATCTGTTAAGTTTTGGACTGATGGTCGAACAAAATGATAATTCAAAGACGTCACAATGGAGTCTATAATACGCCTGTAACCACTGCCCAAGCAAACCGATCAATCGAGGCAGTAATCAACAGATTAATCAATAATGAAAATGAGTGCTAGCTGTGTTCACACACCATTTTAACTCGTATATTTCTCTCCTTTTTCCAAAGAAAATGACGAGTCATGTTGCCCCGAAAAGCCAGAGGTAAATGAAATTCTGATTTAAGCAAAGCAACACTGCATTATGCAACACACACACACACACACACAGTAATAAACCACCTCGGCCTCTGCTCTCGTTTCCAGACAGCTCACTACATTTCAGCTTCATCTTCCAGCCATGAAACACTGACTCTCACTCATCATCTGTGAAGGACAACACACACCTCCACACTCATCCCAGCTCGCTCTGTGTGTGTGTGTGTGTGTGTGTGTGTGTGTGTGTGTCATTGACCAGGGTTAGATAAAGCAACAAAAGCAAGCCAGTGCATTCACAAATCTCATTGTTTCTCTGTGTGTGTGTGAGAGAGTTAAATATATATTTCTGCTCCCGTCACCACCTGCAGTGCAACAAAAATCAGGAAACTTAACTGGCACTTGAATGTGATTCCTGTGTGTCTGCTTTTCAGTAGAAATTAAGTCTTTCTGGGTGACCCTGCCAAAATGCAAATAAACCACCATTCACATGTCACCGGAATTTGACTACAAGGGGGTTTAAGTCATTTTCCTTAGCTATGCTGTTTGCCTTCCACGGAGCTGAAAAGGGAAATAAATCCAGGAATAACTGTTGTGCAGATTCTCTCAAACTGCCAAAATCTGGGGGGAGAAAAATCAGTCAAAGTCTCCGTGGGTGAGCTCAGACATGTCTGCACTATCTGCTGCGCCACACTGACGTTAGGCCTCAATATCAGGTATTTAAATGTGCGCTTATTTACGGTTTATCGACATTTAAAGTGTTTCTCGTTTAATCTGCTTACCTGGAAATTAAATTAAGGCCAACCCCGCTCTGGCCTTTAGCTTTAATTCGGGTTTATTATTATCAATTAGCAGCTGGAGCTGACGGTGTTCACTTCCTGGTATTTTTACACAGCGGCGGGAAAACATCAGAGCGCGTGCAGGTGCAAGCGCAAGCGGAGTTTCCGGTGTTGCGTCATTTCACCTCAAAAGTCCCGTTAAATAAATAATTAATTAATTAAATAAATAAATAATGCGCAGTGATCAAACTGCATTATATCCTTAACATTTTGGGACACATTACAGGCCTGAAAATAAAAACTGAAAATAAATAAAAATAATTTTATTTTTTAAACTTTCCCTGCGCGAGCTCATCTAACAGATCGATATTCACACAATTTAATCCCCAGCGACATTTCCTCCACCTATTTCCCTCAAATATCACCCACTCTGTTAATATGACGGAAACACAGCCAAAATTTAAAAATTAAAAATAAAAAAGCACCATCACTTCTCCCCCCCCCGCCTCTCTCTCTCTCTCTCTCTCTCTCTCTCTCTCTCTCTTCTCAGAGGGCACTTGAAATATGAATACTTAAAAAAAGAGTGAAGACATCATCGATGGATTATGCCAGGAGTACATTGAAATAAAAAAAAATGGGGCAGAAAAATAAATAAATAATAAAAAACGGGCTGGCATTCCCGCAAGCAACACATTTGTGAAACACCGTCACTAAAACCCGACGTCAATGAGCCTCATAACACGTGGATTTATGTCCTGAAAATGTGTGTGAGGAGTGAGTGAATGTGAGGCCTTGAATGACCCGGATCACTGCTGAAGATATGAAATATGATGCAGGTTAAAGTCTGGATCGTTTTGTCTTATTGTGTAATTTATTTTTATTTCTTAAAGAAAAAAACAAGTGTGCCTGTTTAAAAAAAATTCACCGACATTAACTGAAATATTAAAATGATATTCTGATAATTATGAATATTTAAATCCCCGGAAAACCGCTTTATCATCGCAAAAAAGCGTCGCTTTCAATTTCACAATTTGCTGCATTAAGCCCTCAGCTGAATTTAAACAGTCTATGACGAGACAAAAGAAATGATTTTGAAGTCCTTTATTTTTCGATTCTCTGCACGTCTGACCGAGACTGTGGAGTTGGCTGCCAACTTCAGATTAACTCTTTCAGCGAGGAGAGAAAAGGCTCTTTACTCTGAGAAAAAAAAAGAGTTTGATTCATTAGTGCGGCTGCAAAACCCTCTGCATTCGCACAGAGGAGGCTCCAGCCTTTAAAATAGTTCATATCTTTTTGTTTTTCATTTTGCATTAACAGCCTTAAAATGAGTATTTCATTGCTTGCTGTTATTTAACTCCTCCATTATTTGCATGCTATTGCATTTAAAAAATCTAAAACAGATCCAGAAACAATATAATTTAATTCAGGTCTAATAATGTTATATTTTTCTATTTTTTAGCCACTTCAATGTGGAACACTGCAGATCTATGTGAGCATCATTTATCAGAAAATACTTGTCTGTATTTTGCTTGAAACGACTGCAACAGTGCAAATAAAATCCTAAATATTAAGACCATAATAAGCCAGTCATCAGGAGGCCATCCTGCTCCCTCACAGAGTACAACTCTCCACATAAATGCACATAAAATGGAGGCAAATAAAATGTATGCAATTAAAACTGTGGAGCAGTTGGAAGCATCTGTTTAGTTTTTATTCCGGCAACCTCGTCTGACTTTCGAAGAAACAGTGGAGGTGAAAGTGAGCTTTGCTCTAAAGTCCAAATCCTAAAGCCAAATAATCAAAACTCTGGCACAGCGAGACGTATTATTTTTTGTTATGATAAATCCTTGGCTTCAACGTTTTGTTTTCCGACCAACACTGAAATGTTTCATCTAAATAATTTCAACCCCTCTGAATGCCCAGAGTTTTCTACATCACATGTAAAATATCTTTAACTGAGGAAAACTTCCACAAACTCCTCTCTTTCTCGTTCTGACCCACAACGCCCAGCAGTAGACCTCTCCGCCCTGCTTTGTCCTGCTCCATCCTGCGGTACCTGACCTCGCCGAGGCCACGCTGCATCTCATTAGACCAATTAAACCATCGTCTGCGTGACCCGAGGGCCTTGCAGCCGCCTGGCCCTTCATTAGCACCGCTCTGTGCTGGCGGGGCTCGGCTGTGTCCTCTCCTGCCCAGCTGAGTGTCCCTGACCCCGGACGGAGCCTGACACCGGCTCCCTCTGACCCCGGCCAGAGCAGACAGGGAGATGGCGGAGGAGACGGGGTTAGGAGGGACGGAGAGGAGATTCAATCATTCGCTTAAGAGTGCAAAGATGCTTCAGGAGACGTTTAATGAGTGAAATCTTATTTGGATTCATCCAGGTGTGGATGCTTGACTCAAAACTGGCCTCATATTGGTTTAAAACTTAAGTGTGGACCTTATGAAACAGCCGTTTGGGGGCTTTATGTATCAGAGGACGGCAGGTGTGTTCTCTGGTTTCATCCAAAACTAACCAAAGTGTTTCCTGATGCTACAGAGAGCATGTCTTCTTTGGCTCGCTGTGGTTTTATTCTCTAATCAGAACAAGCTTCAGTGCCTGCTGCATGACCCTGCATTGTTATCACACACAGTAATCATCCCTGTTAATCATTAGAAACAGGCGGGGGGGGGGGGGGGGCACAGGATTACATTTTAAAGACAGGGGAAAAAGTACATCACAACACGCCACACTCTGTGTCACTGTGGGGAGCAAGTGATGCGTAAAGCTCCGCGGAGCTCGGCGCCTCGCGTTGGTTGCACTTCTCCGAGTTTACAAACCAGCACGTTACTATGTGTGAAAAATCTGCAAGCAATTTGCGGTGGCTGCGTGCTAACGTGCCCAGGGTGGGCCGCGTGGGGGGGGTGAGGGGGACCAGCTGAGGAAGAGGCACGCACGGCACATTCCAGTCCCACAAAGGGGCTCCGCTGCCTGGCTGCACAGCAAAACCAACTGGGCCCTTCCGACCTCTGGCTCTGGAGCTCCTGGTTTATCCTCCTGCAACTACACACCAATACATCTTTTGGGAAATGGAGGTTTCATCAATCTGGATTACTCCTGCACTTCAAATTCAAACAGGCATGAATTCACACGAGGAACACTGAGGGTTTGTTCTATAAAAGCAAAGCAGATCACTCAAGGCTATTTTGTTTTTGTGATAGAGATGTAATAAAACAATATCTGTTCCTGCTCGAGGAGGAATAACGCATGTCGAGACGTGTAGATCTTCTTGGATGCAGATGACAGTATTGATGAGTGGGGTGAGGGAGGGGCGGAGGAACGTGCTGGCATGTGGTGATCATGCTGCTTATAGACATGCATCATGATACTGCTGATGTCACGCTGGTGCATCACCTCTGAAATCAATGCTCACCCTTGTCATGCCTCGTGACACGCATTACCTGTTTGTGTACACATGCGTGCACAAACACTCAACCCCGACGTCTAGAAAGAATGTGCAGTTGGATGAAGGAACCGCCCTGCGTCTCACTACTGCACGTGAGCGGCTGGCCATGCCCGGGCAGGCCGACTCAGCACCACAACCGCCATGACTGAGTGTTTTCTCACTGTGCCAGCCAACAGACTACTGCTGCTCACACTGCTGCCAGTGTGGACTGGTGATACTACTGACTGGACCAAGATGTTGAGTCCTTTTTTTGTTGTCTTTCTCTTTAAATATAACCAGTTAAACCAAAAAATACACCAGGCGATTTCCACAATTTCAATCAACCAAGATCCAAACAATGAGGCTGCCAAAGTGGCTGGTAGAGGAGACGAACTTACAAACCACAGCCAGCTTTTAGCAGCATTTGGCTGGTGGCAGGTGTTAATTTTCTACCCTGGTAAAAACCCGCTCTGTAATCGGTAAACACGACGCGCCTGGCCTGCAACAAAGAAATGCATTTAGCAGATTCATTCTCTTTGATCCTGCATTCCTATTCTGGTTTGACGGAAGGTGATTTATTTTTGATGAGCATGTCAGAAACATTTTATGATGCTAGAAGTGAGATATCATATCATTAGAACAGTATATACGCAGCCGGAGCCTGGTAGCCTTCACTGTATCCCACATTATCTTTGATCTGAGACGTGGCTGACACACATCACAGAGAATTACAAGCACGTTGATTCATCAATAGGCTCAAAGCAGAGGGATGTTACACCATAACCCCTCTAATGAAAAGATCCTTTTGCATTTGGAATTAGAATTTCAACACGGCGTGAAATGAAAAGGATCTCCAGGTTCATGTGTTAACTTGCCGCTTAACAAAGCTGTAGGGCTTTGCTCCTCTTTTCAAAGAGATGAGTGTGAAATGCCAAAGTCAGCCCTTCACACACTGCTGCGAGAAGAAAGTGAGCTGAAACAACACGATTGTGTTTTCAAACCCGAGACGAGCGGAGCACTCGAGCTCGATGATGCCGCTCGTCGTCCTGTTTGAAGGTAAAGCAGTGTTGCTGCACCAAAGGAGGTTTGAAACATCCTCCGGATCGTCTCACACCTTCAACACAACTAATACTCAGATCTGTCGGTTGCAATGTTTGGAAAATGTGGAGTTCAGGAGTCAGCAACCTTTACTATCCTAAGGAACATGTTTGGCCCCTCCCAAAAAACAAATGTCCGTCTAGAGTTGCAAAACATATTTGAGCCTTATTATGAAAGTAACACAGCCTATTGAGTCCAAATTAGCCTTTCAACATAATAAATAGGTCTTAATGAGCGTTTGTTAATATATTTTAGAACCAGGTGGCGACTCTGCAGGGCGCTATTTATGACTATTTGGTACGTTAACTTTGAAAGCAAACAAATCTGTTCACACACTTTTAAGTTCCCTATCTTCTCACAAGACATTTCCTTTTTTGGATTTGGAATCCAGAGCCAGCTCGCCAGGGAGACTAAGGACGAGCCACCACTATTGAGGTTCAGCAAAATTTAGAGGAAAAGGTGTCAGGCTGTTGACGTACGATTCATATTTTAGGCCTTGTCTACATGCATACAAATATTTTTCTGCCCAGTTTTACAAAATATCTCCCGAAGTCGTCGAAATCTGTTGCTTGGGCAGTGACCTCTGGCGTCAGAAACCAATGAAGAAAGGCGTTCTTTAACATCGGCATGATACGCTGCTGGATGCCATTATAGTTTAACAGCGCTTGGCTGACAGGAGGGGTGGTGGATGGGTCCAACAAACACCGCCTTGCACCCGAGAGAGCGGTGTTTGTGTCCCGTAAGATTATAAAGCCAAACCCTGTTCTTTTATCCTAAATGTAACCACGTGTGTTTGTTGTTTAAGGAAAAAAAACATCAATTGTATCAAATGTAAAAGGCTGAAGTTGACACGGCGTCCCAGAACGTCAACAACAACACACCCAGGGCACCTTGGACGTCATATGTGGACTTGGAAAGTCCATGAGCAAACGTCGACATGTGACGAGGTCACAGTGAGAATGTGTTGGTCCACACTAGAACGCAAAAACGACTCTAAAATGCTTGGTTGCGCTAGCTGTCTTCAACGGTCTCCGTCATCACGACGGTAGCAAAGTGTACAGGCTAACGTTGCTGGAGATCTCTGTTGATTTTCGTTCAATTCAAGGATGAAGGAGCTCCTTCAAACATACGTGCGATGCTCTGGACATACGAACATTTCTGGACACTCTAGAAAGTGTCCCGCCATCTGCTGTTTCAACCAGGTCTGATCCAAAACTCATTTCTGGCGGACTTCAACTGCGGACACTGAAGTGGACACGAAATACTGGGAGCAGCAGATGCCTGTTCGTCCATGAAGTGATGCAGCAATACTAAGTTTCGTGTAGAGTCATCAGTGGACCGAGCAATGCTAACAAAACGTTAGCAACCAGCCCACCACTGCTGTTTCCCAAACGCTCAGTTTCACATGCCCACACAGAGACACAGTAACTGGAGTAGGACTGTACCCGACTCAGAATTATGTCAGTCGAATCAGATTCGGCTGATTAATATGAATATTTGACGATTCGTTTTATTTTTTCATATAAAGTTTTAAAGTTTGAACGCGGCTCAGCGGGACGTTCAGTGTGACAGAGGCGTTCATGTAATATAGCAAGCAAGCTAACGGCGCTAACGACGCTAAACACTATTTCCTGACACTAGATATCAAACAAAAGCGCCAGAGACTTGTCGTATTACATATCTTATTACCTTATTATTATCACACAGGGGTGTAAATGCAGTGCAGTTGCACTGGGGCCCGTCATAACTACTGTGCTCTGCTGCGTCTACAGCTGTCTGTAGCGTGAAGTCAAGAACGCTCACCCCACAGCAAAATCTGGGGACCAAAATGTCCCCAGAAACACGTCACAGCACACTGATGACTGCTCAACTTTCAAAGGGCAGCTCTAATTAAAAACAAAATCTGCACCTTAAAACAATCTCTAATTTAGTGGTTTATAGGCTACAGATTTTACAGCTGGACAATATAATAATCACTTTAGATCTACAACAGTGACAAATGAAAATGTTAAAAAATAACCATCATTCATTTTCATAAACATTTTTTAGGCCACTGGAGACGAGCTAAAGAGCCGCGTGCAGCTCTGGAGTCGCACGTTGCCGACCCCTGGTGTGGTTAATGAGTACAGTAATACTGTTGTGTCTGCACCGTGCACTCACCTGGTGCATGGCGTCTGGGTCGAGTCGCCCACAATGATTTACAAGAGAGCACAAACACTGAATAAACACGCCTTCAAGCTTTTAGTTGTTGTCACATTATATGTTGTTTATGACACATTACATTATCTTTCTGACCTGAAGCTAGTTTTTATTTACTCCTGAAACACCTGACTGACTAATTATCCTCTGTTAACCCTTAATTTTCCTTTAATTACTCTTAAGTTGGAAACTTCCCACAGAACGTTCAGTATTATCCCTCTGCAGCTCCTCACTGAAGCTGTATGAAACACAACCAGCAGTGGAAAGAACCTCATTTACTCAAGTACTGTGCTTAAGTACAGTTTTAAGGTTCCTGTACTTTACTCGAGTACTTCCATTTTATGCTTCTGTCACAACATCACGACATTTCATAGGGAAATACTGTCCTTTTCCTCCACTACATTTGTGTCACAGTTAACAGATATGTTGCAGGTTAATAATTAAAATTAAAAAACATATGATCAGCTCAATATATAGTTGGAGATTAGGATTTGGAGCAGACTGTCATGTTTCAGATGTCTTATTAGCAGTTGCACCAAATAAATAGAGACCACCTCTCCAAACTACTCAGATGGTTTTATTTAAAACCTCCGACAAGGTCAAATTATCCAAATTATCACAAATAAAAGCAACGATTGGGGAAATTTCATGTCAGAAATTGTCTTTTTTTTTCTTTCTCTCCGCTCACATTAATCATCTGACAGATGTATCTGGTGACCTTTTGCACTTTGGAGCAGCTGCAACATTAAAATTCTGCTGACTGATTGGTTCATGCATCAGTGTTAACAGACTAATAATGTCATATGTAATAATATCAGTCACAAGGAATCAGTACGTTCACTTTCATACTTAAGTACATTAGCTTTGTCTTCAATTTATTAGGATTTTGAATGCAGACATTTAGAAAATATTATTCCCAAAAGTCAGCCTGATTTCTTTGGAAAATTTGTGACTGCAAGCAGAACAATATTTGTCTGTGCATGATTAAGCAAAATATACATGTATTCATTTAATTTCTTTCAGATAAATAAATTAATTCTCCATTTAGAATAATTATTCATGGAATACCTGATTGTTTTTTTTATTCATTTGTAATTATTTTGTTTGTTTATTTGGTTCTCAGTAGATATATCTGGTTAAATAAAGGTAAAGTAAAATTTAAGAAAAAATAAAATATAATTTTTCAATTGAATACCTGATTTTTTTCAAATTATTTATTTATTTAATATCTAAAATTAATTGTGTTTGTCTATTTGGAACTAAAGTAACTTGTCTGGCTGAATAAAAGTAAAATAAAGTTTAAGAAAAAATCAAATGTAATTTTTTTTTATTTATTAGTTTATTTACTTATTCCTTGAGGGTGCAACATTGACTCAAAAGAGGTAAAATTAAATTTAAGAAAAAATATAAAATATTTTTTGATTGAATACCTTTTTTTTTAAATTAGTTTTTCTGAAATTTATTTTGTTTGTTTATTTGGTACTAAATTGACTCATCTGGTTAAATGAAGGTAAAATAAAATTTGAGGAAAAAAAAAAATTATTAATGAATACCAGATTTTTTTCCCCAACTAATCATTTGAATAAATAAGGGCCCAGGTTATAATTAAAAACTGTTCAGTGTGAGATTAAAAAAATCCCTTTCCTTATGCTAATGTCTCCACAGCGACTTCACATCCCGACTCCTAATTAGCGTCCACAGAGTTGAAATGAAGGGGTTATCAAGGTCTGTGGTCACAATGCGTTTGCAGGCATCACACTCTTCGTGGTCATTACGACCGCGGGTGGCCAAGACTCTATATACAGTGCTTATGGACCCGGGGCCAGAAATAACAGGCCCACGCTGAATAATCGCCCCTTTCACTCCCTACTACCATGACATCACCACAACCACAGCCGGCATGAGGGGAACAGCAGTGCTGAGGCTCTGACACACACACACACACACACACACACACTGGCTGCCTCCCTGCAGTTGTCTTCAGGCCTGTGTTTGTCTATGCGCCCTGTACAAATTGTAAATTGCTGAGAACACATTTGAATCATCATCATCGAGCTAAATCAACACGCCCGTTAACCTTAGCTGGATGCTTGCGGATACAAAGGTGGAGGCCGACATGGATCTGATAGAAGAGACAGGTTCGAAACTTCCCCCGAAATGGTCTGACGTGCTGCTGATTGCACACAATATAAACTCTGAGACATATGTGTAGCCACAATCACAGGCCAGGCCAAGACAGAAAAACTCCCTCCTGCATAAAGGCTCCAGGAAAGTAAAGCCCACTACTAATGCAGTGTTGAACGCTTTGCAATCAGACAAATAAAGGGGCAATCTAGCACACAATCAAACTAGAGATTTAGCCTGCTCTCCTGCCAACAGCGAGGGACCTCCTCTTTCTGAACAAGGGATGCACTATTGACTATACCCCCCTCTCCCTCTCTGTCTCTCTCTCCAGTCTTCCCTCTCTGCCAGTCTGAAAGGCGTGATGCCAACCTTTTCCACCATTGGGCATGCTGCCCTGCCCTTTATGCAAATGCACTGCCGCAATCCCTAACTCACAACCCCCACTGTCTCACCCTCCGCGTCTGTGTGCACCCCCCTCACGGCCTCCTGTCTATATATCCGTTTTTATCTTTATACGTTTCCATTTAAATTAGCCAAGTAACTGAGCTTAAGCTGTAGCCATAAGTTATTAATTAAACCCTGATGATCTCAGGTCCTGCCTGTATGACTCTTGAATGGAGCTCAGTGCGCAGCCTGCAGGCCCGTACTTTGTTTGGTGCCCTCCGCGGGCAAAAAGCACCAACCAGGGGCGAATATTTGACAAAGGTGTGGTTGTATGTGTCTGTACGAGCCCTGATAAAGAAGGACATCTCCTGGCAAAAATAATAGAATAAAGACAAAGAGCAGGAGGAGCGAGAGTGAAAGACAAGAGGGAGAATTTCCTGCAATTAGTTCCTGCTTTTTACATTTTACATTCTTCAGACCATGTTCAGAAACATATTTATCAGAGATGCACCAATTGTGAAATTCTGGGCCGACACCAAAACTAATGTTCAAAATTACAAATTTGCTGACAGCTGACACAGATGGCTTTTTTTGTTGTTTATTTTGTTTTTGTTGTTATTTATTCTCCCTTTTGTTCCAGTGAAACAAAGAAATCTTCATTATATAAAGCCGTTTATAAGTAATTCAGCCCCTTGTTACACTAATGTTGAATGAGCACAAATTTAATCACACACATCTACGAAACAACCTTTAAAATAACCTTCTTTATCTGATATAAAATACATCATAATCCCCTCTAATATCTGTTTTATATTGCTGTGAGAACATCAACAAATTTCTCCTTCAAACACAAGTTTCTCTCCAAATACTACATTTTACGAGATTACATTGAACACACCATGAGAACATATTGATTTAGGCCTGTGGGTCCCAACTGGTGGGTCGAAGGTCCATTCTGAATGGACCGCAAGCGACTCATTAACGTGTCAAGTTTGTTAAAAACACACTTTATTTTTAAGTATAGTGAATTTCCGGCACAGAGCTTTTATTTTGAAGTGCTGTTTCCTGCTGTAGAGTGAGTGACTAACGGACAGCTACCTGACAGAGACACAGGCTAGCTCAACAACATGGCCAAGTATGATGCTCAGTATTTTCAGCTGTGTGGACCTAAAACTAATGAAGATGGACAAATCTGGACTCCATGGCTGGACCAGTTGGGAACCACTGGTTTAGGCCCAACACTTATTTTTACTGAATCGAGCTTGAACGCATCATAATGTACCTCAGTGCAACCTCCCTTAGCTGTTAGTTGTGGCCACCGACTGCTAACAACTAACACCTATCATTAACTAGCTGCTAACGGCTAACCCCTAATATTAACTAGCTGCCAACAGCTAACACCTAATATTAACTAGCTGCTAAGAGCTAACACCTAACATTAACTAGCTGCTAACTGCTAACCCCTAATATTAACTAGCTGCTAACAGCTAACACCTAACATTAACTAGCTGCAAACAGCTAGCACCTAACATTAACTAGCTGCTAACTGCTAACCCCTAATATTACCTAGCTGCTAAGAGCTAACCCCTAATATTACCTAGCTGCTAACAGCTAACACCTAACATTAACTAGCTGCTAACAGCTAACACCTAACATTCACTAGCTGCAAACAGCTAACACCTAACTAACTAGCTGCAAACAGTTAATACCTAGCATTAACTAGCTGCAAACAGTTAACACCTAACTAACTAGCTGCAAACAGTTAACACCTAGCATTAACTAGCTGCTAACAGTTAACACCTAACATTAACTAGCTGCAAACAGCTAACACCTAACATTCACTAGCTGCTAACAGCTAACACCTAACATTCGCTAGCTGCTAACAGCTATCAGCTTATGTTAACTAGCTCCCCTTCTGCTACGAAACATATTTGGTGCGACCAGAGATCGTCCCTGGGACGCTGTCGGGACGAGAGGACGCAGTAAACTCACTATTGTCGCATGAGAGGAACTTTTTGTTTCCTGATAACTGTGAACAACAAATCTGTGTTGACATCAGCAGAAGGGGAGCTAGTTAACGTCAGCTGTTAGCAGCTAACGGAGGTTGCATTGAGTTACATTTAGCATCATACTTGCGTTTGGCCATGTTGTTGAGCTAGCTTGATGTCTCTGTCGTGTAGCTATCCGTTAGTCACTCGCTCTACAGCAGGAAACAGCATTTCAAAATAAGAGCTCTGTGCCGGAAATTCCCTGTACTTAAAATTAAAGTTTGTTTTTCCCCAAACGTGACACGAGTCACTTGTGGTTCATTCGGTGTGGATTCGCGACCCACCAGTTGGGAGCCTAAATTATAACGTTCTCATGATGTGTTCAGTGTAATCTTGTAAAATGTAGATTTTGGCGGAAGAAATGTGTTTGAAGAAATTTGTTGATGTTTTCACAACAATATAACAGATATTAGAGAGGGAATAATGATATATTATATTTAGTAAAAAATGCCTTAAAAGCAGTTATTTTATCTTATTTCTTTAAAGATGTTTTTCATGTGAAAGGTTGTATCAAAGGTAGTTTCATAAATGTGTACGACTGAATTTGTGCTCATTAAAAGGCAGTGTAATGATGGGCTTAATTACTTTAAAACAGTCCAGTTATTTTTTCATAATATCGGGTTAGAGGGGGAAATGTGTTGATGTTTTCACAGCAATATAAAACAGATATTAGAGAGGCAATTATGATATATTTCATAGAAGATAAAGAAGGTTATTTTAAAGGTTGTTTTATTATTATGTGTGATTTAATTTGTGCTGATTCAGTGTTAGTGTAATGAAGGGCTGAATGACTTTAAAACAGCTTTTTATAATATAGATATTTTTTTGTTTTCCTGGCACAAAAGGGGGAATAAATGACAGCAAAAACAAAATAACTAACAATATAAAAACATCAGTATTCGGCCCAGAATCGGTGCATCCCTAACAAAAGCATAATGAGGGCTTAATAAACTTACTGCCGGCTTAAACTGTAACGAAGGGGTTAATAATGTGACTGAAGAGAAAGTCAATCCTGCCTCCTCTGACAGGCGGGTTTCACAAGTTGGCACAGGGGCTGAATAAACAGGAGAGGCCAATAAATTAGAGGTAAATGGAGAAAGACCTGAAGAGTTAATATGACAGAGAGCTCAGAGACAGAAAACTTAAATCTATTAAGTGTTAAAAGAAAAGATACGAGAGTATAAAAGGGGACGGAGAGGACGGTGAGAGGGTTAACAGAGCAGGCCGCAGGCTGAAGGAAGAGCCCTGCTAATGCTGTTAAAGCAGAGCTTCCGCTTCTGCCGTGGGGCGAGCGTCGAGCCGCACAAACAGGGCGCAGGGTCCACACAAGCTGGACACGTCCAGGCCCACACACACACGCCACAGGAAAGGAGCTCGGCCTAAGACAAACACTGCACGACCAGACACACACATATATACACAAACACTACTGTCTCCTTATATGCCCCGAGTGCACCAGGACATGCGGTCCACTGCACTCATTCTTCCAGGACTGAAGTCAATGTAACCGTACAAATGTCACACAGAAATAAATGTTCACTTACATATTTAACGCTGCACTATATGATCTCAATCTCAGTGGCAACAAATTTTCTTTTTCCAGATAAACAAACAAAGACGTCTAAACCCTAACAGTCTACACCAACAGCACAGCACCGCAACAATCTCCAAATATAAACTGTGAGCTTTATTTCTCAAGCCTCCACACAATGGCTGCTCTAATCTTCCTGAGAGACGATAGGCAAATAAACAAAACCAAACAGGTTGGTTGAGGGAAAATTAAGACTTTAACACCCTTTCCTCTTCTCGCTGAGTGCCACTACACGACACACATCCCTTTCCCCCTCTTCCTACGCCGACTTCCTTGTCTGAAGTTACAGTAATAAAGTTTTCAAAACCCCACGAGGTGCCAGTGAGTGACGGCGGGCCGCCATGAAAGACGAGGGGTCAGGGAGGGTGAGCGAGGCGAAACAAAGGCGTGAAGTTATAAAAGCTGAAATTAGTTTAAGCGTTTAAAGTCATTTCCTACGAGTTAGTCTGATTACACTGATGAACGCACCATCAGCAGGATCAGGACAGCTTGTTTCAAACATGAATTAGATCATAACCGGGGTGTAGGTTTGTTTCAACACTGAGGGGGAGACATGTGAAACAGGGGCTTTCCTCGGGACGGCCGCACAAATTCAGCAGAACGCAGGAAATTAAGCATCAAATACTTAATTTCCCGCGTTCTGCTGAATTTTTATGCATCAATTTATGCTGGAAATGTCTTTAATTTCTCCCAACTAAAAGTCCTCTGCTGCTTTAATGTCTTCATTGGAGAGGACAGATGCACATATTTTAAATATCGAAGGAAACGTGTCCCCTGTCCCCCCAAATCTGCACCTGGGGATCATAAGATGAAGCGCAGAGCACAAGTTGTCTTACCCTGGGTTACAAAATGACCCAGCATCGGTCAATATGACACCAGCTGTTGTTTTGACCCATTTATTATAAGCATATTTCAGTTAAAAACTCAACAGTAACATTAAAAAAATGACACTAACACCGTGTCAAAATCAACCCAGCATTACTATTATATTTTTACATATTAATGATGTGATATATGTGCATGTTAAATGTCATATGCACATCATTTGTACAGTTTTTTTAAGGTATTTTTGGGGCTCTTTGCTTTTATTTGATGGGACAGATATGGCATGAAGGGGGGTGACATGCAGCAAAGGGCTGCAGGTTGGGATCCAAGCTGCAGCTGCTGCGGCCAGGACAAAGCCTTTGTACCTGGGACGCCCACTCTACCCACTGAACTACTGGGTGCCTGCATTTGTGACAGTTTAAGGTAAAACTTGAGATTATTGCGTCAAACACTGAGTCAGAATAACCATATTTTAAGCCCTATCGGAACGGGGCTGGTCCTACCTGGGGACCTTGTGTAATTTGTAATTGCAGAGGTCGTCTGTGATTTTAATCCTGTGCAAATCTGACATGTCCGTAATTTGTCAAGTAAAAACTCCACTGCAAATTTCCGACCATATTTCACCAAATTGCTATCTCTGTGATTTGAGGTTGTGGAGTTTACATCTCTCATAAGTACAAGGATGAATGACTCGTTTGGTTCTCGTCATTGTGCGTAACAACGGGACTTTCCTGGTTAAATATGTGTAAAATAATGAAATAAACAAATAAAATTGTGGTTAGATTTTTTGTTTTCTCTGCATCATTCTGCCTCTTCTGTGGTTGAGAATTAAGGAGGCTGTGTTGGCCATTATAAATGAAACATTTGACAGCATTCTGGGTGCAGGAGGCTCAACTCGCTACGCAGCGTGGACACCCATTCACAGAAAAAGCAAATCAATCAGAAGAGTGAAATCTCAAAACATGATAAGATGGATGGCGTGGCAGTATGTGTGGCAGAGTCGTGTTTGTTTGTTTAACCCACGTGTAAAAATAGGGGGTTTACACTGAACATTAACACTAGTAATGATGTGTAGTGTTTCTGTGTTGAGTAGAGTGGAGTTACAAACGACTGTGTGCATCACTCTGAGGGATAATGTCAGAAAATTTAAGTAAAATACAGACTTTGCTTATTTAATGTAAACGTGTCACATGAAGCACAGACATGGGGGTAATTTCTAAATCACATGAGGTCCCCTGGTGACACTAGTCATGTGCAAATAAGGCTTTAGTTATCTAATAGGCCAACAGTGATATACTAAAGCCCTATTTGTTCGGGACTAGTGTCACCAGGCAACCTCATGTGAGTCAGAATTTACCCCACATGTCTGTTTTGTGTGACACATTTGTACAGGATAAGCAAAATCTGTATTTTTTCGACTTTACCTCCTTTATGCCCCAGATATGATGTCAAGGCTCTGCGTAAAGGTAGGGTTGGTAAGCGGTTAGCGGTTTTACGATAAACCTTTGTAAAATTCCCAACAGTTAGTATAACTGTTTTCATGAATTATTAATAAAGTTGTGTATAATTACTGCACTTTGACACAGGATTGTTTTGCTCTTCCCTTGTTTGCAGAGCCGACGTGCTGCAGGTAAACGAGGTGATGCTTCTCGTCCCTGTCCTCATCTATGGTGACACTTGAACATCTCAGAAACAGACTTCTTTAACGTAGATGCATTCATTTAATATGTTTTCATATATGTTATTATTTTAACTTTTAGCTGCGAATTTTATTTCTGCTTTCAATCAAACACTTAGTGAACTTATTCCAGTGTGTGAATCAGTGCTCGGACATCAGACATTTTCAGCATGTTTGAACAACACCGTGATAATCCGGATAATTACCGTGCTAATTTTTGGTCACTATAATCATAAAATGAAATTTCCACAGTGTTTCATCTCGACTGTGTAGCGAGATCAGACTCCTGAATTTGCACCCAAAATGATGTCAAAACTGTTATTAATAATCACCAACGCAGACTCTGTGACTCTCGACCAGGACAGAGGCAGAAACGAGGTGCAGAGAAACAAAAACCTAAATACAACCCCAAATCACGAGATCCTGGTATTATCACACGGGACATGGTAATTGATCTGCAGAATTTTTACTTGACAAATTCTGGTGGTGGCAGATTTGCACTGGATTAAGATCACAGACGACCCTCGCGATTATTACGAATTACGAAAGGTTCCCAGGTGACACTAGTCCTGGTCTTTTTGTGTACTACTATTACTAGGTGACCTCATGTGATTTAAAACAAACACACATCTGGCCAAGTCTGTATGTTACTTAAATTCACTGACATCATCCGCCTAACATGACGTCAAAGCTCTGCATAACATCCACTTCCTGAGTGACAAGAGCAGCTGCTGCTAAGAGGAAAACAGGCATTGGACACGTGAAGAGACGCTCAGTTTAACTGGTGTGTGTTGTGCTGTGTAGAGAGATGAGCCTCCTGAATTTGCACCCAAAATGTCAAAACTTTTATTCATGTTGCAGCCTTCATAATTCAGGAGAGATGCAGGAAAAAAATCACCTAAACACAACCTCAAACTACCGAGATTCACACAGGAATTATCACAAATTACTAGAGGTCTAAAGGTTATACTAGTCTTGTGCAAAACAGCTTAATGTTTGGTCAAAACAACACAATGGGAGTGAGCAAAGTGAACCGAGTGTTGTGTCGGTGCTGCACTGACCCAAACTGGGTCAACTGGTGTTTTTTAAAGATTATTTTTTGGGGCACTTCGCCTTTGTATGTCGTTGAAAGCTGTGTAGACATAGGAAAGGAGGGGAAAAGACAGAGGATAACATGCAGCAAAGGGTGGTGAGAACTGAGTTTAATGCTGCGTGTTCTACCAGGTGAGCTACACCGAGGTGCCCTGGATCGATTGTTGAGTGGTTAAATACTGTGTGACTGTGTGAGATGGTTTTACCCAAACTTTAGATGCAAATATGTCCTCAGCTTCAATAAACAACAACAATAAAATGTTACGTCAAGAAAAACAGATATCAAGAGAAATATCAGGATATATTAGAGCGCAATTAGCTTCTGTTGGGCCAAACCTGATCAGAGAGAAAAATAGAAAGTGTATGTGTGTGTGTGTGTGTGTGTGTGTGTGTGGTGGAAGGAGGGAGGGAAATGAATGAGGCCTTTTCTTACAGCAGGGGCCAGATCAGAGCTCCTAACTATGGGATTTGGTGCTGTTGCCTTTCTCCCCCGGGAGGGAGTAATTAGGTTAGGGAGGACAACTGCCGCATTGTTTTAACAGAGGAGGGATTGTGCAGGCCAAAGTCCCACCAGCAACTTGCTTCCCTCACAACAAAAAATGCCAAACGGATTCTGCGGCGCTCGGACACACACTCACACAGAGAAAGAGAAGGGAAAAGTTTTCCTGGGGTTTCCTCTGTTAAAGTTTTTCACAGGCAGAAAAATCTGGCTTTTTACGCAGCGAAGGCTCCGGTACTGTGTGTATCCTATGAAATGTCAAATATAGTCCAACAGTGTCAGATGTCCTCTCGTGTTGTTGCAGTTGTGGGATTCTGGCTCTTTGTGCGACTCGGTTCCCTTCAGTGTAACTGCGTCTACTCTCTCCTGTATCCAGAGGCTTGGCAACGCACACCGCTCCTAACTAGTATAATATGGTTATGATGCATTTGCATTCCTTCCAATCCCCCAGGAAACACAATACGCCTATATCGTCTGTTTTAATCACGGTCTGCTTCCAAGGAAAGTAAAAGGAGAATACAAACAGCCACAGCTATAAAGAGGCTTTCTCAAATATACTTCAAGTTCGTTTAAATACATCCTCCGCTGATTGATAGAGAGTAAATCAAACAAATCATGCTGCTAGAAAAAATAGAAGGACATGGAGTGCTCCCCAGTCTACTGTATTTACAATACACAGACTATGGCCTCTTTCATTCCCGCCCATTTCCCTCTCTTCTTCTTCCCCGTCTCTTTTTTTCCCTCCTCTATAGTCTTTCTGTGCGCTGGAAGAGAGAAATATTCTGCTGTTGCTTCACTCCTCTACACCGCTCTCAAGGTCTTCAGCTCCTCCAAGTATTAAAAAAACAAAAAAGGCCCCATAATATGCACCTCTGCATACCGCCCACACCATCCCTATTCACTTTCATCATAAATCTCCGCAGCCTGGCTGCAATATACGGTCAATTTGTGGTCCCCATATGAGTCCTAACTCTAGCTTGGAAATACTTTTATTCAGGTGTGCAGATGGAGAGGAAAAACAAGGCAGAGAAATAACAGGATGAACAGAGTGTGCAAACTCGCAGCAGACAGGTCCACAAGGCCTACAAGAGTCTGTTTCTCCACCGCAGCTTGCCACAGGTGGCGGAGATGATTGCGCTTTATTCCAGATGATGACCATAATGAGCCCAGTTTGAGTTCCACGGGGCCTTTTCTCAAGACGTCGTGCGTGCTGAAGAGACTGACAGCAGCTTGACACGTCAGACAGCCTTCGGGTCCGCCGCTGCCGCCGCCACTGCTGCTGCTTGACGGAGAAAAAGTGCAGCCACAAAAGAGGAGCGGCGCACACTGTTTCTCCATTACGGTTGCAGGCGATCACATCACAACAAGCGTTCCTATAAGAGTTTTACTCAGAGGCCATGTAGACGTCTTAATAACAGGAGAGCGGCGAGTTGAATTTAGTCATAAAGAGCGTTTGAGGAGCAGTCCCACTCCGTGAACTCGCAGAATAAAATCTGGCCCATCTGTGTTTTATATTTCAGCAGTGACATGAAATCCTCATCCTGCGCCGAATTTTCCAGTCAAATATACAACTTTCCATGTAACGCACACTAATCCTGCAGCTATTTCTCTGAGCCTAAACAGAGCAGAAAGTTTATATCACAGAGTACGCTGCAGCTGTAGTTGGGATAGTAGTTACTGGCTGCCTGGGCCAAAAGGAGAAGCCACAGAGTTGTGTTTGAGTCTAACCCTGAGCCCTGCTTGGCCTCGGCCTCCTCTACTCAACTCTACTCTGATCTGATCCTTTTTTTTTTCTCAACAAGGGTCTATTTGACTCTACTGTACTCTGCTCGACTGTCGAGGGGGTCTCCAACAGCCTCGGGCCTGCAGCAGCAGCAAACACGAGTCACAAGCAGCACAGAGCAGCGCACTCATACCAAACACATACACAGACACTTCCACACAAACAGAGTCAGTTAATAACACACAAACTCCCGCCCTCCAGCTCTGTTTGCTCGCAGCTGCCAGGCCTCCTCAGAGTTCATCTGAGGTAAAGATATGTTATATTATGCAACCAAGTATAGATTTTCCACCCTTGGCCCCGTGCCAACTTCCTGCTCCGAAGAGCGAGCTCGAGCCCTTTGTTCCCTGGGGTGACAGCTATTCCTTGCCGGACGGGGTGGCCGAATTAGATACACAGACAGAAACAGAGAGGGAAGGTAACAGGAAGAAATGAAAGGCAACACAAGCGAGCAAGAGAAGACAAAGAAAAAAAAAAGAAGAAGAAGGGAATAAAAGCAGCTTTGTCTCGCTAACATGTCTGTGATTCTTTGTCTATAACTAAAAATCCTCCTTCCCCATCCACTCTTTTTCCCCAGCTCTTGAAATCAGGTCACAACTGTTTTCATTACTGTTTGACTTGCAGGTTCATAAGCCTCCAAGCGTCAACGTTCCTCCACCCACCCCCAAGACAGGAAAAGATTTTCCCTCCAACATTAACCCAATAAATGCCTATTAAGCCCAACCTTTCAGCCACGTTCCCGGAGACAGAGAATAAAAGCAGATCTCAAGTCATGGATATAATCGCTGCTGGGCTCATAATCTTATCTGCTAAATAGCCGACGTGGATTACACTCCTGCGTGGTCACTGTTTTCATCTCCTGTACTGGATCAACATATCGAGGAGTCTGCTTGGAGCCGCTTCGCCTCTGCTACAGCATGAGGTAATGCAGCGTGATGATGAAAGAAAGCCTCTGGAAATTTGAGGTACAATCAACGAGCCAATCAATGCCTCTTTATCCCCGGTCTACTTAAAGCAAAGCCAAAGGAGCGGTGAAAAGATGATGAGCGCTATGACATCATCGAGTGGCGTCACCGCGTGATGTCACCCCTTGACGAGTGAACAATCCCCGACACCACCGCCGTTTCCCAATTAACTGCGGGCCCGATGAAGTCTTTGTCCTTTGTGTCCAAATGATTGTAATTGCCCCTCCAGGCTTCACCAGGTGTGCAGACATGTTTGTTTTGCATGCTAATAAAAGGATGGATGGAGGGAACACAGGAAGGACACAGACGAACTGCTGAACATGTGTTGTGCTGGGTTCATATATCAGTGACTCACAAACAGCAGGACTGATACGCCAGGGACACAACTGCAGCAGTCAGCAGGCTACACATTACGATTTAAATAAAAAATATGTCCACCTACTGTTTTCAAAGCACTTGAAAACTAGCTAGACAGCTGCTAAGTCTAAACAGTTGGCTAACACTGATATGTAAATAGCTGAAACAGTTGGCTAAAAGTAATGAAGAAAAAGACCAAATATGTAGTTAAATGTAAACAGTCAAAACAGTGAGCTAAAAAGAACAGATAAATGGTTGAAATAGCTAAGAGTAATGGACAAACAGTTTTTAATAATCAGCTAAAAGTACGCTAATGGATAAATCATTGAAATAATTAGCTAAAAGTATAATCACTAAAAGTAAAATGGTTGAAACAGTTTAACTAAAATAATTGAAAAAGTTAGCTAAAATTAAAACAGTTGAAATAGTTAGCTAAAATTAGCCTCATGGATAATCTGTTGAAATAGTTAGCTAAAGGAAATGGATAGAAAGTTAAAATGCTTAGTTAAAAGTAATGGATAAACTGTTTTTAGATAATTAGCTAAAAGGCTAATGGATAAGTGACTGAAGTAGTTAGCTAAAGGTAAAACTGTTGAAACTGTTATGAGAAACAATTGAAAAAGTTAGCTAAAAGTAAAACTGTTTAAATAGTTAGCTCAAAGTAATGGATAAATAGTTAGTTAAATAAATAATAATTAGTTAAAAGAAACAGATAAATAGTTAAAATAGTTAGCTAAAAGAAATCGATAGCTAAAATAGTTTGCTAAAAGTAATGTATGAACAGCACATTGTTGCGCTTCTGTGCCATTAGATTTTGTTTATTAAAGATGATAGCAAAGCAACACAGTGGGGCATCCCTGGGAACAACCACTTTGGATCTTAAATAAACTGTTTAAAAAATATGGCTTTCCAAAAAAAAAGTGGTCTTGTGGCACAATTTGCCCCCGATGCGGGGTGAGTTGTGCCTTGGGAGAAAATGCGTTGGGGTAAATTGTGCCATTGATTATTGAAGTAAAACAGAACATTTTCATCTCATATACTGAAATGCTATATCAAAGCAAGACAAATTCAATACCAAATTACTTATTAAAGCTTTTTTAGTTAACATCAAAGGCCAATTTTAGCAGTAGATAACACGTCAAATACATGAAAGATCTTAAGTGGGCCTATATAATATTTAACATTTTCAGAATAAAAGTAAGTTAAACCTGAACAAAATCAACTGCAATTCTCAGAACCAGGCCACAGCACAATATGCCACTTGTCAATGCTGCAATTTTCTTCAGTATTTTCCGACTCCACATTCCCAATTCTAAATAAATGAAAATTGTGGAACAAATATTTCTATAAATAAAAATAAAATGAATTTATTTAAATGAATCTGATTTTGTTGGGTCAACTTGTGTACCTTGAAAGTATTTATTGTGCGCTTAGAACTTACTGCCTCATTTCTCCACAGGCTGAGTAAAATGGATGCCTCTTCAAAAATATGAGGTCACATGACCAATTTCTCGTATGGTTTTCTAGAAACAAGGGGTGGAACAACTCTCGCACCGGCACAAATCACCCCACTCTCCCCTAATCAATGATCCATTGAAATAGTTAGCTAAAAATAGGGCTAACAGATAAGTGATTGAAATAGTTAGCTAAAACTAGGGCTAACAGATAAGTGATCGAAATAGTTAGCTAAAAGCAGGGTAACAGATAAGTGATTGAAATAGTTAGCTAAGAACAGGGCTAACAGATAAGTGATTGAAATAGTTAGCTAAAACTAGGGCTAACAGATAAGTGATCGAAATAGTTAGCTAAAAGCAGGGTAACAGATAAGTGATTGAAATAGTTAGCTAAAAGCAGGGTAACAGATAAGTGATCGAAATAGTTAGCTAAAAATAGGGCTAACAGATAAGTGATCGAAATAGTTAGCTAAAAGCAGGGTAACAGATAAGTGATTGAAATAGTTAGCTAAAAGCAGGGTAACAGATAAGTGATTGAAATAGTTAGCTAAAAGCCGGCTAACGGGTAAGTGATTAAGATAGTTAGCTAAAAGTAGGGCGAATGGATAAGTGATTAAAATAGTTAGCTAAAAGCAGCTTAATGGAAAAATCTGTTGAAATTGTTAGCTAAAAGTAATGGATAAAGAGTTAAAATAGTTAGCATAAAATAATGGATGATCCTTTGAAATAGGCTAGTGAGCTAAAAGTAGGCTAATCACTACATGATTCAGATAGTTTGCTAAAAGTAAAAAGATAATTGTTTAATACCAAACTATTTTGTGGCATTTAAAAGTTCTGTCAAAGAGGAGGCGAAGATAAACTTACACAGAACTTTATGTAGTGTACTTATCAACTTACACAAAATGTCAGTCATTATTTTTTGTTTACAGTCGTAGACGTAGCTTAAAGTAATGGATACGTGGTTGAAATGTTCAGCTTCTTCCCCTCCAAGTCGAAGGAACTTAACCACATACACACATCCTCTCATGCTGTCATGCAGTAGTACTGGGTGTGATTTCTTTTTTTTATCTGAAAGAATGCACACCTGTGCCTCGTGTGATTAAGTATGTGCAGGTGTGTTATGCATGAGGCACCACAAAGTATAGCTCATATACATATTTAGGCTCCAATTCAAACAGACACGGCGTATACTCCAAATGTACAGAGGATTTGTTTCTGAATGGTGAGACCTATTGTGGCTCTCGTCTTATTCACAGGATGATAATGTGTATGTGTGTGTGTGCCATGTTTGTGTGAATGCCTGCATCTGTCTTCTTTTGTTGTTGGATAGTGAGTGTACGTCTGAGAGACCGACTGAGATGGAAAGTCAGCCTGGGGAAGTTTGTGAAGAGAAGGCTGCAGTCAAACAGAGAGCGAAACGGTGCTCAGATTTCATCCAGATTAATCTGGGATCTTTGTAATGAGGGGTCTACTGTATATATTTAGCCAGTGCAGTGAGATGTAGGTCAGACAGACAGGCAGGACAGGCCAAACAACATGGCCAGATTGCCCACACTGAAGTGACCTTGAGTGGACCGCCAATGATCCGCAACAACAACTCTCTATCTATTTCTGTTGACCTGTGACTGGCTGATACAATGGCTTTCCACGCTCCGGTCACAAGTTTCAGCCTTTACGTTTCTCCTCGTGGAGCAAAGGAAAAAAAGATCTGGGAAATTCAATATCGTGCAGCTTGTCTTTACGGAAACATTACTTGTTGATTAAAAAGAAAGAGCAGGGAATGAATTACTGTCAATGTTCGCTCTGTGTGTTGATACTGGCATTAGTTCAAATCTATTCAATGCAAGAACAAAGCACACTCAGAGACATTTCTCAGTCTGTCTTCTGCAGCACTAGACACAGAACAAAACTAACTAAACACAGAAATATATGACAATTATTCATTTTACAACCTGCAACATGATTTTATTGACTGAAATCTTTTATAGCAGTGACAGTCCTTTGCTACTGGCCTCGTACTGGGAGCTGTGGTGACAATAAACGACTGATTCTCATGTTAATTTGCAGTCGTGAATTAATATGTAAGAGATAATATCAGATCAACACAGTAAAGCTTTCTCTGCGGATCCACCGTTCCACTTATTCTCTTTTAAGTGCCACTCTAGTCGAAAATGTGTTTTGCTCATTGTCACTTCTCCTGGATGTTTGGGTGCAGAATGATGTATGTGCAGAGTTTTAGAGCTGGTTTTCACATTCATCTGCTGCAAGTGGAAAATGTCTCCGTGCTCCCGTATGGTCACTGTTTCAGGCACCAGTAAGATTTCGTGACATCACAGCTAGGCTGGTCAATCATTGTTCAATATACAATCTGGGTGAAGAGGAAGATGAATTTGCATTTTCTATAATGGTGAAAGCATGGCCGACCCTACTCTCCCTCTGGTTGGCTACTCGTTGCCTTTGTTTGGTGGGTTGGTTAGGGTGAAGGCCCAGACACACCAAACCGACATCAGAGAACTAGTGGCGACAAAGGCCGACTGTTGCGTTGCCTCCTGTTGCCTGTGTCTCAGCCAAAAAGGTGGACTTGAACACACCACAAAGTGGTGATGCTCCAACCTGGACTCACTCTGAAGTTGTTGAAATTTGGAGCTTGCTGCATCAGAAACCAATGAAAAAGGCGTCCTTTAACGTCGGCATGATACACGGCCGGTTGCCGTTATAGTTTAAGGGCGCCCAGTGGCATCAGGGAAATACGTGGCGGGACAAGGATGAAAGTTAAGGCGGCGAATGTCTGAGTGAGGCAGGCGGCAGGGGCGGAGAAAGTGGTATTTGCATCCCGTAGGATTCTACAGCCAAACCCTGTTCTTTTCTCCTAAACCCAACAACCCAACTGCCAATCAGAGTGACATCATTCACCAACGGGCTCCGCCGTCCCAGACGCCGATTCAACATGCTGAATCAGCCGAAAACAAATGACAAACAGCCCACACTAAGGTGACAGACTGGCCAATGGTGACCGATGGCTGACTGCCGGCTTGGTGTGTCAGGGCCAGACCCCACCAGGAGATGAGCCCGGCTTTAAAGTGAATTTTTGTAGTGGCCCAACAGTGGAATTTCAACTCCCAGGTCCATCATGTGATGCCATTGGGCCTAGAAAGACTTCTTCCCATTGACTTACATTGGGAAAGAGCCATCTCTAAATCCATGGATACATTTCTTTGAGCATCACAACCCCTGCAAAATGACTTGATCTACTATCTGGATTTAATCCATTCAATCTAATAACATTTGGAAAGTGTAGAAAAGACACAAGCTGAAATTATTTCATCCCCTCTCAAGTTAGCAAAGCGCTAAACTGGAAGTAGCCAATTATCTGGGCAATTTCTAACCCCAACTCTATATTTTATCTCCAAGTGCACGTCACACACTGAGCGAGCCGCCTGTTAATGACGCTGTGGGCTAATGGGCATGTAGCTACTTCCATGTTTCAGATGATACGTCATGTTTGTAGTCGACCAATGAAGATGAGTTTACATATCACCTTGGGTTCGTCCTTCACCTTCTCAAAATGATCCCACACTTTGGATTTCCTGCCCGACATGTTATTAACTAGCCTGTGGAATAACCGCAGGTACCAGCCCTGGAGATTAACCTGACGAGGACACTTCCTGTGTCTGTCCTTTCACATTAAAGTCACACATGGTCCAGTCATATAGGTTTGGATTTATTTTGACAAGGTGCAGCTCCTGATAGAGATTCACTTTTTTGTTTTTTGTTTTTGTTTTTTTCTGCGACTAAGCGACCAGTGAAATGTTGTTGACTAATGATCTTTCTGGTCGACTAACGTTAGGTCGACGGGGGCAGCCCTAGTAATTTCATACCATGCGCCACTGAGCAGCTTTCATAGGAATAAACAGGATCCTGCTTTCAATGCTGTGTCCAGGTCTCTTTATGCATCCATGGTCAGGGCCCTTATGAATGACGAATGTCAGGATGAGTGGGGCGGGTCATGCCTTCGCTAAATTCAAATGCAAATTCATGAGAGTTGGTGTAACTTTAAGATTTTTCAAGAAAGTTATTGAATGTTTTGTAGAAAAAAGAACATATCAGGCACAAAATATAACCAAAGCATTTTATTTCTATATGTCTAACTTTCTGGAGGGGGTCTTAAAATTATGACAACAGTCCTAAATGATGCGGCACTTTGAGATTCAAAGCCCACTCCTGTGTTCGTCAAGTGTGACAGAGATGTGACGTATCGCTGATACTCTCACAGATAAAAGATCAAAACAAACTGAGGCTCAGGAGGAGGAAGAGGAGGAGGAGGGTAAAGAGAGAAATGTGCCTCATGGTGTATGTGTGTAAACCTACAGTGAGGTGCCACACCCTCTCTCATACAAACACTGTAGATTTCTCCCTCCGTCTTTCACACACAGACACAAACACCACTTGTGTGTCACCACAAACACCTTACCCTCAACTGCCCTGTCAGATCGGTTGTCACAACGCTCCAAATACCCACATAATGGCGGCTCTGTTATTTAGAGTTATGACTCAAAATCGGAGGAAAGAACATGCTGTACTGATGTCTGAAGCTCAGCTATGACAAAGCTCTCAAATATTCACCAAATGCATTTCAGTTTGCTGCTCGTGGTGAAGGCGCACTTTGTCTTTCTGGACTCATACACTCTGTCTCCCCCCTGCCTTTCTACCTCTCTCTGCTCTCATATAAGTATTTTGTGTTCCTCTGTATATTCTAGCTCAATTATGTAATTTAGCACCCGTGTGTGTGTGTGTGTGTGTGTGTGTGTGTGTGTGTGTGTGTGTTCAGTAGCCATGGCAACAGCACAACATATCGGCGACCACAGAACCGCAGTGGGGCCGCGGGCACTGCCAGGGTTGTGCCAAAGACTAATCCATGCCAGAGGTGACATGAGCGAAGGAAAAGTGAGGCGGGTGGAGACAACATGACACACACATGCAAAAATCACACACACAGAGACAGACGTATACACATACACACACACACACACCAGCGTATTACTCTCTCCTCTCACTCCTTCCTTTTAAAACACAAGCGCACACACACTGGATATCCTCCCATTCTTCTTGGCTGGAGCCTCCCATGGCAATAGCAGTAGGAATCCATTCTCCACGGATGCTGGGACAGCTGTGCTGATATTGAATGAGACACAGTTGGTTCTGCCTCTCTCTGCATGCAGCTCCAGATAAAAACTACATGCTACTTAATTCAAATCTATATCGCCCGCTGCCAAAATGCGCCCAGCTCATCTCGTCTTTGTCTCCGCCACCAAAGACAGCTCTGAATTTCTTTGCAAAAATTGCTGTAAATTCACTCCTGCTGACGCACGGTGGCCCCCAGTCACCAGCTGACAATAAACACAGAAAATTTATATCACTGACAAACACATTAATCACAGAAACCTTCATAAGCCTCGCAGTTATATGCTTAGAATGCAAATAATCCACAACATGCTACCAATTTTGAGGCTGCAGAGATAACAAAATGCCCACATCTGAAGCTCTGGGATGTCTCAGCAGGGCGGCCTCCTTGTTTTAGGCTGCTGGCGCCCATGAAAGGAGGATACACAAAGACGCCACCTTGAGCGGCTGTTTTTAACAAAAAACATAACCGCTTTTCCAGCTGGGAAATTGCCACTAAAATCAGTTGTTTTTTACTAAGACACTGCTGTGTTTCTAACCATGAAAGTCCCCAAGAAAGCAGTTGTTTTTTACTGAGAAATCACTGCATTTGCAGCAGGGATAATGCCACTAGAAAAAGTTGTTTTTTATTGAGATATAGCTGCATTTCCAGCCAGGAGAGTGCCACAAAAAGCAGATGATTTTTTACCAAGACACTGCTGTGTTTCTAACTGGGACAGTGCCACAAAAATCTGTTGTTTTTTACTGAAAGATCGCTACATTTCCAGCCGGCAAATCGCCATGAAAAGCAGTGAATTTTTACAAAGACATCTCTGCATTTGCAGCTGCAAAAGTGCCATGTAAAGTGGTTGTTTTATATTGAGATATCACTGCACTTTCAGCCAGGATAATGCAAATAAGAGCGATTGCTTTTTCTTACCAAGACATAACTGTGTTTCTCACCGGGAAAGTGACGCAAAAGTGGTTGTGTTTTTTTTACTAAGAAATTGCTGCATTTCTAGCCGGAAATGTGCCACATAAAGAGGTTGTTTTTAGCAAGACAAAGCTGCATTTCCAGCCAGGATAATGCCAGTAAAAGCAGTCGTTTTTTATACCACAACATCGCTGTGTTTCTAACCAGGAAAGTGCCACAAAGAATCGCTGCATTTGTGGCTGGGAAACTGCCATGAAAAGCAGTTCATTTTTAGCTGTGAAAGTGTCACAAAAAGTGGTTGTTTTTTAATGAGACATCACTGCATTTCCAGATGGAATTATGCCAATAAAAGCGGATGTTTTTCATCGAGACATCGCTGTGTTTCTAACCAGGATAATGCCGCGGAAAGTGGTGGTTTTTAGCTAGACTTAGCTGCATTTCCAGCCACTAAAAGCAGATGTTTTTTACTGACACATCTCTGCATTTCCAGACACAGAAGTGCCACGACAAGTGGTTGTTTTTTACTGAGACATAGGAGCATTTCCCACCAGTTAAGAGCATCAAAAGCTGTTGTTTTTTACCAGCGCTGAAGGAGGATACACAAAAATGCCCCCTTGACATCACTGCTTTTCCAGCTGTGATTGTGCCACCAAAACCAGGTTTTTTTAAGCCCAAACATGATGTTTTCCGAACCATAACTGAGTGGTTTTTGTGCCTAAACATAACCATGGTAACCACAGTGCTGATAAAACATAAGGAAATGTTAAGTTTCAACATTACTGCTACATGATAAGCTGCGGTGTGGCCTGTCGGTGGTTTGTGGAGATGTACAATGTCAACATTTGAGTTGGTTCAAAGGAAAGGTCATCCTGGATTATTTTGACACAAGTAAAGTAACTAATATAAATATATTTATGACACCAAACACAAAGGTGTGTACATTTAGAATCAATGAGCAATACATTATTTTTTATGACACACAAAAAGTAAAAAAATACACCAAATGTTTGACTCGAGTGTTTTTTAACGTCGACGGTTTTTGTGGTGTGTTGGCCTGTAACTGGCCGCATGGTAAGAATGAATAAGTAAAAGGAACACGGTGTCCCAGGCAAGTGTCTGGCATCATGACCTCCTGGTGTCCCGTGATGAGGGGAAAAGATCCGGCGCTGCCTGCACAGCACAAAACAGCAGCGCGGCCAATCGGCGACTCCAATTTCACCCCGTACTCCCTGCCTGTCTTCCCTTCTTACACGTGCACCACGCACACACACAACTCAGTTACAAGAGAGCACAATAGATCAGCCCTACCTGTCAATCAAGTGTGCTATGAGTTCATTCTCCTGTCTGGCGTCCAAAAGCAGAGTGCTTTACTGGCTGCAGGGTCACTTTTATCCACAAGCTAAACTTCTCTCTGCTGTTTGGCATCACCACCACTGTATATATAGAATTAAGACAATTAAACTAGTGTGCAACTGAACCAAAACCCACAGTGATACCATAATTCAATATCTGAGAAATGTAATACAGGCAGTGTGACCGATTCTTAACTCGCTGCAATGTGACTCTGGAGCTCCAAACTGCAGCGATTGGCCTGAAAAGGATTTTGTTAAAGGATAAAGGTGAGACACAGTCGCCTGGAAACAGCAAACCCGGCTAATCCAGCGATAACCACTCACAGGGCCTAATTGGCATGAAGACACCAAAAGGTTTTAGGCGCGCGTTTGCATATCCGTGCACATGCATGCATGGCTACATGTGCATGTGTCTTTAATTGTGAAAAATCCAACATTTTCTGTTTATTCAGACTGCGGTTCCATCAGATTTTAATCCTCTGAACAGCTGTTCCAACTCATTTTGCAGGCCTTGGGAAGAGACAGAGGGATATAGGGGGGCGTGGGGGGGTTGTAAGGGCCACCTCATCAAATACGTGTAAATGTAAAGTTAATGCTTCAGAGTGCAGATATTGATTACATTCATTTAATCAGATTTTCACATAAAACAAACGAGCTCATGCTTTGATATTTTCACTAAAAACACAGCTCTCTGATAACGGCTGATAACGGCTGCCGGTGACGTAAGAAAAATATAATACATCCTCCTGGAGCAACACATAGCAGCTGATAAAGAAACGCTTCGGACTGGGAGGAGAAAAGCAATAAGTCATGTGCGCCGAGACGGTGACCTCAAAGCAGAGGTGACTTCTGACGGACAAAGAAAACAAGAGCACGAAAAACATTTGTCACATATACTGTGTCGGAGTTCTTTAAGGGACTGTTGGTTATTGATGAGGAGGGAGGGAGGGTGCAAAACAGGAGAGGCATGGTAAATAATTTTTTAAGCACTTGGGAGGGACTTATATGTATATTTTTTGGCTCAGGGGAGCAGCATACAACTTTAAATGGTTGTATTTTGTATTTATTTTGAACCCCAAAACTCGCCTGCAAGTTTGGAAGGCAAGTTTTTTTTAAATCAGCAAAATCACATGTGTTAGAAACTAAAAAACCAAAAAAAATTTGGGTGATAACTCTCAATCCTGCGATGTTTGCTCATTGAATTTAGAACAAAATATTTAGAAAACAAGATTGTTAGGGGCCTATTTACAGTGGAGGAAGGGTTGTGCTTTTGCCTCCAGTCACTCAGGGCTCAAAGAAAAATATCTGCAGCTTCAGTGAGGGTCGAGATAAAGAAAAATAAAAAAAACAAGTCACACAGCAGCCACAGCCTTCTCTGATAAATAAAGAACAGTCCCTAAAGAGATCGAAAATGAACTGTCCGATAATCAGCCTACACCTATGCAGACAGCTGCAGGAGCAGGACGCAAGGCCTGAAGGAGAAGTGCAGTTAAAAAATAAGAGGAGACATTTCAGAATGAAGGCTGGTATTTTATCATGCATGCATTACTTTTTTAAAATTCAAATATAGCTCAGAGGTAATGTTTGTAATGTGATACATGTGCTACAGATATTTTCCTCCGCACACACTCAAACACATCGCGGTCGGAGCTGCGCACACTTTTTGGTGTATCTGCGCTGCAGCACTGCAACAAAAAAAGTCGCCTGGCTGAAGCATGTCGCCAAAAACACAGAGTAGAAAATGCAAACTTTCCATGGAGTGTGTGCAAAATAATCTCCTTCCTGCGCGGGCCTGTAACAACTGTGTGCAGCTGCAGGTCAGCGTGAGCAGCCCTGCAGGAGCACCACACAAAAAAGAAAAAGGAAAAACATTTTCTCAAGATGGAATATGCAAAAACACAAACACCTAATGCGGAATAAATAGGGACTAAATAGGACTTACCACTAAGGCATTGTTTAGAAGGTGAGTAGGGTAATACTTTAGTGTTGAGAGGGTGTTAAGAGGCGAGGAGAGCAGGGGTCAGCGTCCAGGCGGGCAGAGGGGGGCAGAGGGAAGGAATAAGTTAAAATGTCGCACCAGTGAAAAACAGTCTGAGATTAAAAACATCACGAGCTGCATATTAAAACTACTGCACACATTTAAAAATGCAATGAAACCCCCCAAAGACAAAAAATAGGTTGTAATTTAAGGTTACAGATTTTGTGCTGCGTCATTGTGGCCTGCAAGGGAACGGACACTTTGGAGAAACAACAACGGACAACAACTCAGATACAGTTAGTTGGAAATTACAAAAGAAGATGATGTCAGGAAATTTAATATATGCTTTAAATGTGTTTTTAAAAGAATGGATGGGAAATTAAAAACATGAGCCGGCTCCCACTCCTCTGGACAAACCTTGCAGAGCTCTAAGATTTAAAAAAAAGTCCGAAATATAGATGTGAGTTTTGTCCCTAAATTCGATCAACATGAAAAACACAGCAGAAGTCTCACACACACACGCGCGCGCGCGCGCACACACACACACACTCGTGTCTTCTCAGAGCTCCATTACGCACCGTCGTCACACACACACACACACTCGTGTCTTCTCAGAGCTCCATTACGCACCGTCGTCACATCCCAGCTCGCTGCTGCTCTCCAGCAAGGCTTTTATCACAGTTAATAATTCATTCGATTGTTTACAATTGTTGCCATATCCGAGGTCCAAGCTCGAATTTTTAATTATTAACAGCAATTAAATAAACAAAATGTGCCTCTCCGTCTGCAGACGGAGCTGCAAGGGAATGTGTGTGTGTGTGTGTGTGTGTGTGTGTGAGAGAGAGAGAGAGAGAGAGAGAGAGAGAGAGAGAGAGAGAGAGAGAGTGTGTGTGTGTGTCTGCAGGGAGAGGGAAACTTCTCTTCACACACATAAGGTAGAAAATTTTAAAAAATGACAAAAAGGAAACACATATGAGGGGTGATCAGTGCCGGGCCAATGGCACACTGTAAGTTGCCATCATGTGCAACATGTGTGCTGCGTTACAGTGTGTGTGTGTGTGTGTGTGTGTGTGTGTGTGTGTGTGTGAGCTCCTGTTGTCAATTAGTTATAACTGAGGGAAATTTATGAAGCTAAATAAAAGCTCCTTTTGTTCAGAGATTATCTGATGTGAGAGAATTTTCTATCAATTACAGATAAAGTCATGGTCTCTGAGGCCTGTGTGGAGATGCAGGCCGGACGCCTCACAGCTGGGAGATGCTTCATTATTAAAATAACACGAGTGTGTATGTTACACACACTCATGTACAGGCAACATGTGTGATGCTATCAGCATATTTCACCAATCTGTTTCTGTTTTCTGTCTGAGTTAGATCCACCCTCTGAGTCTAAAGTCAACACGCTGAGTAGCCTATAATAGCTTCTTCAATAAAATAAGGAATTAAGGGAAAATAATAAAAAATCTCCTCTGCCCGTCTGGTGTCAGCGAGAGGACGACGTTATGATCCTCACTGGTGATGTTTTCAAATGGGAACCAGACACGACTTGTGCCCGCACGAGAGGAGCCGAGAACATCCTCTCATGCAGCCTCTGGTAGCAGCCGTCAGAGGGAAAAACTCTTTTTAATAAAACCACTGTAAAAATCAGGGTTGAATTACACTTCAAACAGGCCCTGGCAGTCCACTGTCAGACGAAGCCAATGAGGGATAAACAAGTCTGCTTTATAAGAGTAAAGACTTCCAGCAGCTGTGGAACGTGGGCAGGTCGCTGCCACCGGTTGGCTTCAGTCAAACCTGCGAAACCTTAAAGAGCAGGAAAAATAAATAAAAAAGAGGCTTTGTGTGGAAGTGCTGCAGGGAAATAGTTAAATTTAGGGGTTTATTTAGAGGGTTTGTGACACTTTATACAAGATAAAGATTAAAAGTGTGACAGAGGGATTTTTGAAATCTAATAGTTTCACGGCTGCGGTGCAAAAACTCACTTTAAAAAAAGTTCTGCAAGACGCCTCACATTTCTCCAGTTCGCTCTGGAGCTGATATTTTCACACTGAAATTAATGATTAAAAATTGAGGTTTTAATGTGACTGAGCCGAGAAAATAAAGAGTTCAAATATGGCTGAAAAGCACGAGTTATTACAGATGCCTCACACCTGAAGAGACTCATCTCACCACAGTGAAAAAACAAGTTCAAACAGCGACTCCAGGATCAGCTGAGGGAGATTTTACTGATATCTCCTGCACAACAACAACAGCAACAAAGTCACAGATAGCCAAACAACAAATTGTGCTAAATATGATGATTGATTTCTAAAAACTGGCACTTTTTAAAATGAAGAGCTTGAGTAAGGTGTGGAGCAGACTGACCTGCAGCAGGAAGCAATCCTAAGCTACACACACACACACACACACACACACACACACACACACACACACACACACACACACACAAAACAGTGGCATTTATTTAGTAAAGTGTGTCTAAGTGTAAAAGCAGCTGTGTCAGCTCATGTGGGGAAAATGTAAAATACAAAGACAGAGGCTGAAATCTAAAATCACTGTTGACCTGCATGTGAGCACGTGTTGCATTCAAGTGCAAAAAAACTTGCAAAATAGCGCAGCGAAGCTCCACAAAGACACTATGAGAGAAGAAGTCTGCGGTGCTCTTCACACTTTATAATTAACGCGCGCACGTGCACGCACACGCACGCACACACAGCAGCCCCAGTGGCTCTGCTCTCCCCGGGTCTCAGCTCCACATGAAAGCAGCCCTAAAGGCGGCGGTGTGCGCCCTGCTCTCCTGCAACTCCTCTCAGCGGCCAAAAACTGTGCGGAGCCTCGAACACTTGGAGAAATGTGTACGCGCGGTGATCTGAAGCTCCGGTCCACATCGTGTCTGTCTGTCCCTGCTCTGCTTTCCCCTCCTCCTGCTGCCTCCCCTCCTTCTTTTTTATATGAAATACATTTCGGGAGAAGCGCCATTTTCTCTCCAAAACCATGTGCGATGAGAAAGTTTCCTGCGGCACAAACGCGCTCGGAGTCGGGACGCGCGGCGCAGAGTGGAGGAGCAGTTTGACACACAACAAATAAACACACATGTAAAATAAGACACAGAAGCAGCGCGTTAAAATACCCGGCGTCCCCACGACACGCTCCCCCCACCCCCCAAACAATGGAAGAAGATAAGACAGTTTACCTGTGTCAAGCAGTACGGGGAGTACATGGTTATTTTTAGAAAGGAGAATTGGAGAGCTTATTTAAGTTGGATGGAAGCTCGGTATAGTGCTGCATTGCAATCGCTCGCCGTCCTGTTTCTCTCACTCCATGCTGCTGCAGCTTACAGTAACCCCGCCTAGAAAGTGAAAGCTTGCACAAACTTTCAGGGAAAAAACTTTGTCTCCCTCCCCTCTCCTCCTGCACCACTTTATCGCTCTCCTCTTTCTAACGCATTCTCCTAAAAGGCGGCATTTTGCTTTTTTTTGTTTTCGCACAGAGATTCGTCAGAGGAGCTGCTGGCGCGACTTTGTCACTTTTCAAACGAAATAATTCTTTAGATTAATCTTCGGTGTGTGTGTGTGTGTGTGTGTGTGTGTGTGTGTGTGTGTGTGTGTGTGTGTGAGCCGCTGCGCACAGCCTGCAAGCTGCTTCACCCTGTGTCTTTTACATGGTCATGATCTGCTTTAGTTGCGTTTACTGACCCGTCAATCCATGTTATGGAAATGAAATATAATAGTCAGAGGGCAGATGAATCGTTCAGTGCGTGTTTTGTGTCGTTACACTGTTGCTGCATTGAAGGAAACACGTAAACGCATCACCAGAACACATCAGCTGCAAGTGTCCATAGGTAGAGACTGTTAGGGGTCCTCCTCAATATTTAGAACAAATGCATTTGTGCATGAGCCTTTGTGCCCCCATGACAGTTGCAGAGGACTTTTATGGCAACATAAATACATTTGCATCAGAATATTGATGCAGAAGAAGCAAAAAAGGTGCAAAAAATTACAAGATTGCAGAAAATAAAATGTTTTAATGCTCAAAATGTTCTTCTTTTGTGTTTACTGACCCGTCAATCCATGTTATGGAAATTAGGTATAATAATCAGAGGGCAGATGAGTCACTGAGTGTGTTTTGTGTCGTTACACTGCTGTTGCACTGAAGGTAACACGTAAACATATCATCAGAATACATCAGAGTTACAAGGCAAAAAAAACAATACTGTCCATAGGTAGAGATTTTTAGGGGACACGTCCTCCTCAATATTTAGAATATGTGCATTTGTGCATGAGCCTTTGTGCCCTATTTGAAAATATGAAATTAGCAGAGGACTTTTAGGGCAACATAAAGACATTTGCATCACAAACTGATGCAGAAAAGGTGCAAAAAATCACCAGAATGCAGAAAACCAAGTGTTTGATGTTCAAAATGTTTTGCTTTAGTTGTGTTTACTGACCCGTCAATCCATGCTATGGAAATGAAATATAATAATCAGAGGGCAGATGAGTCGCTGAGAGTGTGTTTTGTGTCGTTACACTGTTGCTGCACTGAAGGAAACATGTAAACGCATCATCAGAACACATCAGCTGCAAGGCAAAAAAGGATACTGTCCATAGGTAGAGATTTTTAGGGGAAGCAAAGGACACGTCCCTCTCAGTATTTAGAATATGTGCATTTGTCCCCCTCAGTAAAAAAAATATTAAAGTATGGTGACATTAAAGACATTCGCATCATTAATTGATGCAAAAAAGGCAAAAAACGTGCAAAAAATTCACCAGAATGCAGAAAATTAAGTGTTTGAAACTCAACATTTTCTGCTTTACCTGCACGCCCTACATCTTATCATGGTAATGTTATGCTTGACCCATCAATCTATGTTACGTTAATGAAGATATAATAATCAGAGGACAGATGAGTCGTTCAGTGAGTGTTTTGTGTCGTTACAGAATACATCAGCTGCGAGGCAAACAAAGGATACTGTCCATAGGTAGAGAGTTGGAGGGGACATTAAAGAAACATTCCCCTCAATATTTAGAACATATGTCTCCCATGACAGTTGCAGAGGACTTTCATGGCAACAATTAAGAAATTTGCAGCATAAATTGATGCAGAAAAGACAAAAAAAAAAGGTGCAAAAAATCATCAGAATGCAGAAAATCGTCCTCTCAGTATTTAGAGCATGTGCATTGAAAACATTACAGTAGCAGAGGACTTTTATTTTGACAAAATTAAAGTTATTTACGCCATAAACTGATTCAGAAAAAGCACAGATTGGTGCAAATATTCAATAGCATGCAGAAAATGAAGTGTGTGATGCTCAAAATATTCTGGCAGAGGTGTTTAAATGTCACACCTGAATGCTCAATATATATATTGATAGTGAGACTTTTTGTAGTTTAAGATTTGAGTGAAACGGACACTAATTTGACTTTGTTAATGTCATGGGTCATGAGTTACGCTGTTGTGACACTGAAGGAAACATAAAGAAGTCATCATCAGAGTGGATTTTTGGTAAAACATCTGCAGGCAAAAAAGGAATAATGTAGGAATAGGAATAAAACATCCTTAGGTGGAGATTGTGGGGGGGTGCAGCTGGCCTGAATATTTAAAACATGTGCCTTTGTGCCCCTGATAAAAACATGACAGTAGCAAATGTACTCTTTGTTTGTCTGGCAATCGAGGAGACGAATATCATTATGTACTTGTGTGTTCTTTTCTTGATAAAGAGAGAAGAGAGTTGGTCGGACAGTTCTATAGAGCAAATCCAAATATTTATAAGTTTCAAAAGTTAATGTCATCTCGAAAAGTAAAGGTTTTGTCAAATTTGTTGAAACTTTTAAAGAAAACCTTGAATAGTTTCTCTTGATTTGCTTTGACTTGTTTGTATGTACACAAATTCTGTTTTATTTATTCTGCTGTGCATTGGCTGCCACCTGTTCTGATTTGTTAATGTTATTTTTTGTTTTCTGCCCCTTATACCCCGGGGAGGGGTCAAAAGGAATAAATGAATGAATGAAGCAGAGGACGTTTATGTCAAAATCAAAGTCATTTACATCCCAAATTGTGCAGAAAATTCACCAGAATGCAGGGAATTTAGTGTCTGACAGATAAAATTTTCTGGTGAAAGATCCCCAAAGTGCCCAGTTTCATATGTGTCCCTGTTAAAATGAAACCCACACCCTTGACAGTAGCCTATGAACGCTGCTGTGTGTCTGTATGAACTCTGCGTCATGAGCCTGAATAAAGCAGGCACAGGTGTAGATATCAGGGGACACGCCCCCCTCAATATTCAGAACATGTGCATTTGTCCCCCCAGTACAAATGTAAAAATAGCAGAGGAGTTTTATGACAAAATTAGAGTCATTTACACCATAAAGTGCTGCAAGAAAATCATCAGAATGCAGGTAATTAAGTGTTTGATGCTCAAAATTTGCAGCTAGGGGACCCCCACATTTCCAGGGGCGTCACAGTGGCGGGAAAGTGGGACTGATTACTCAGGGCGTCAGTGGGAAGGTGCCCCCAAAAAGCCTGAGATGAAAAGTTTGGTTTTGTTTGCAGTTGTTTATTTCGAAGTTATTAGAGCCATAACTAAATTAAAATTGGCTGAATAAATAATCTGAAAGACTGAACTTTGTTTAAAAACACAGAGGAACCTCTCCGAGGCCCCCCGCCCCCCCTTAAAGGCGCATAATGGTTTAGTCCGCCCCTGCACAAGGATGTGCCTCTTAACACAGCTCCATAAAGGAAAGAAAGGAAAAGGAAAGAAAGCATCTGACTGTATAAATAAAATTCAAACGTTGCATCAGAGAGACATGGACCAAGAGAGGGAGGGCAGGGGCCCACAGACACTGCACACGCACAGGGCCCAGAATTTGGTGCTACGCCCCTGCCTGTTTCATGTTTCCCCCGATGTTTAAACAAAAGCGACGCCCTTTTATGAATATACAGTGAGACCTGTGGAAACTTTCTGCAGCTCATGATGTGAGCGACACGGACACACGAGCGTCTCTGATTTGACTCAGTTAATAATGTATATAACAGGATAAGCCGTGCGGGGTTATGTGAGTACAGACGCATGCATCAAATATTCTGTTGTGGCTCCTGATGGGAGGATTTCAGCTCTTAAGTCTGCATGCATTAAAAGCTAAAGTTTGCACTGGATTATATACTTAAATTCATTTGCAGGCGTTTGAATCGACGCATTATCTCATCACAGGCTGTAAAGTTAAGACTATTTATTTACTGAACCATATTTGACCCAGTCTGGAGCCCACAACTGTAGTTTATAAACCAGTGAAGTGAGTCCAAGCCAAACAGAGAAGCCGAAAAACGAGCAAACAGTGAAGACGGACATGCAATCACAGCCTCTGATCCAACTGAGCCAAATCAGGGTGTGTGAGGAGCCTCTCTCTGAGCGATGCACATATCACATTAAAAATAAAGTTTCTTGGAGTTGGTCCTGAGTGTGGTACGGTGGGAATTTGGCTGAGAGCGAAGTCATTGTAAAGAGCTGAAATTTTGGGCCTGACACTGGAGTCCCACAGATTTATGAGGCCTACTGCTTGTGCATGTCTACCGCAAGCCTCTGCAGGCGAAACAAAGGGATCCGGGCGCTGTGTGGCCAATTACTGCACACGGCCAGATAGGCGAGCCAGAGACGCAGGCGGGGAGGGAGAAAAGTGTGTGGTCAGGAGTGTATGTACGCCACTAAACTGCAACCTCCTGGCCTCACAGGGTTAGAGCTCCAGCATTCCTCTCTGAGGATTTGATACATGACTAATATGAAACACACCCAAATAACACACACACCTTTTTGGTTTCTCTTCAGGCAGGTGTACCGACTTCACTGCAACATTAAGAGATATTCTTTGTTCTCGTGTTTTGCAGAGGAGCCATTAAAAGCACCGCGAGTGCAAAAGGTCACAGCGAGCGGTTAGACGGGGATCAGCCCCCCCCCCCCTTTATAGAGTCGACTTGCATGCACCACACGCAAACACTCCTCTGCCGTGGCTCCTTAAATGAGCCACACATTTAGTGGTCTGTGTGAGTAAATCTCTCATTAAGTAACACATGGTAGAGCCATATGCTACGGTTGGTGGGTCTGCTGCGGCTCTGCTTTTTCACACGCTCCAAATATACATATTTACCACTGCTGCAGAGCGGCCAGCGCTGTAATGACTTCACCCATCAGCTCGGAGCTGTCGTACAGTTGCATTCAAAACACAGCTAATAAATGATCACAGAAATTGATGTGTCATTTATCCTTGTGTTGAAGACTTCGGGGAAGCTTCTGCAAAACAGGTTGTTCAAGGATGACAGTAAAACCGCAAATCTGCCTGAAATGATCACACGTGGTGCCGACGCCACGCCTGGCTGTCTGTCACATGTTAATGGTTCCCAACCTGAGGGATCAATCAGAGGGTCGAAAGATCACTGCAACAGGTTCCTTCATACCAACTCATCTCTGCGTGTTACTCATCTTTTAGAAGTCTCACATCCTTAAAAATTAGATTCAAAAAATGTCAAAAATATCAATTTATGGAGACATACTGAGTCTGAATATTTGAGACAGTTTCAATAGTAGAGTAGTGAGTAAAGGTTTCAGAAGTGAAGTATAGGAAAGTTGTCACTGTCATGTTACACATGGGTGGATTATTGTACGAGCCTCCTGGGCACAGGCACAGGGGCCCAATGTGTCAGGGGCCCCTGGACTTCATCTGTAAAATTAATACACATCGACCAGGAGGAGACACAAAACACCACAGAGGTGCAAAGAGACGCAACTTGATTACAAAAACAGACAAAACAACAAAACGACTACAAAGAGACCACGAACAAATGCATTTTACTGCAAAGACACAAATTAAGTACAAAAACGGGCAAAACAACAAAACGACAACACAAAGGCACAAAACAACCACAAGGATACATACAACAACCTCAAAGAGACACAAACCGACTACAAACGGATGCAAAGGAACTGCAAAGAAACAAAAGTTGTGTATAGCAAAATGGACAAAACAACAAAACGACTACAAAGAGACACAAAACAAGCACAAGGATACAAAAAAGGAATTCAGAGAAACAGAAAGACCACATATGGATGCACAGGAACTGCAAAGAGACACAAACTGACTACAAAGATGGGCAAAACAACAAAACAACGACAAAGAGACACAAAAAGATGACCATCAACAGATGCAAAGGAACTGCAAAGAGACACGAATTGACTGCAAAAAGAGCAAAACAACACAAAACAATTACAGAGAGACACAAAGGAATAACAAGCGTACACACGATTACCTAAAAGAAACAGACAACAACTACACAGACACATAAAACAACCTCAAAGAGACACAAAATTAGCCTTCCTGCTGATGTGAGCTCAACTTTCTGTTTTGCTCCCACACACTGTCCAGAAATTCAAATCCAATCACGGCCAATCAGGGATCTGCACCATAAAAACCAATGTAAGCAGCCAATCAGGGACTGCGTTGTATTAGATGATGTAAAGTGCAGGCCGCAGTAATGGCGGCTCCCGAAACAACAAGGAAACAGCTAACCCTGACTCAGAAACAGAGTCAATAAAAACAGTTAAACAAGAACAAGAGTGTGTGTCTGTGTTTTGTTTTGTGTTTGCCTCCTTTTTTTGTCAGCGTGCAGCTGATCTCCATCACTCTTCATCAGTGAGGGTGTAAATGACTGAATGAAGGAGGAGCAGTGGTCAGAGGGCTGTGACTGTTGTGTGTCTCTGAGACGTGGGAAATAAGTAAAGAGTTTGGGTAAGTGTGGTGATAATTGTTGGCTGTGTTTAATGGTTTCTTTAGTTTGTGTGTCACTGCTACAGGCGATCTGGTTCCCTTTTGGTGCTCGTGTTTCGTTCCCGTTTTCCTTTAAACTGGCGATTTGTTCTGCTTGCCTTTTTCTGTTTTGAAAGTTCCCTCCATTTCACTGTGTTACTCCGTCCTTCCCCTGGATCTCTGGCGGGGACGTAACAGACTCTACTTGGCACAAGCTTGATTCAACAACTGGCTCCGCTGGTGATGATGAAGATGTACTCTGATGTTTGTTACGCTGATTGGCTGAAGGAGTTTGTCTGTCAAGGCGAGTACTATCGCCCACTGAGTGTTTGGGGCGGCACTGAGTCCAGACTGAAACAGAATGTTGAGCTCACGTCATCAGGATGGTCTTAGCAGGCTATCACAAAATGGCCGCACACAAGGTTACCACAGAGAGACAAAAAAAGATGCATAAGAACAACAAAGAGATAAAGTCTGTGTGTCTTGCTCTGTACGAGAGGTGGTGGGGCCTTTTTTGTATCTGTGCCCAGGGACCCACTGTCTGATAATCCGCCTATGATGATAAAGACTTGTTATATTTACCTTTTAATACAATGTTTAAATTTTATAGCCTCAGTGTCAGTTCCAATACTATGGAAAAAACTAAAGTATTTCCTGGTTGCAAATTCTTTTTTCTACCCGAGTGATTTTAAAGTGCTGTGATTATTAAGCTTTTTTCTACTCCTAAACTCCTTGAGTGTATTTTTCTACCCTTTAAACACTGTAGGCTAAAAATAAATGTTCCCATCTAACGTCCCCGAGGGTCTTATTGTGTGATGTGTTCCGGCTTTCTATAATATTGGTAAATTTACCAAGTCTGTTTGCAATTGGAGGAGCTCACTATCACGTTTGTTTTTATATTTGAAGAGCTCATTGACTTTAATTTGTATGCATACCAGAAAGTGCTGCTGGCGTCCTCGGATTTTCCCGGGTGAGAGCCTGTATAGTCTGTGTGAAGTATGCATCGGCGCAGGGGACACGTCCCCCTTAATATTTAGAACATGTGCATTTGTCCCCCCGAAATTAAAACATGAAAATGTCAGAGGACAAATTTAGACATTTACACCATGAAGTGATGCAGAAAAGGCAAAAATTGGCGCATACATTCACCAGAAAGCAAGAAATTAAGTGTTTTTGATTCTAAAAAATTTCTGGTAGACGACCCTCAGACTTTCTGTTTCATATGTGTCCCCAAATGTTGAAATTAAACCTTTGCTCTCGACAGTCTGTACGCTGCTGTTAGTATGAGCTCTGCCATTGTGGGCTCCAGACTGGGTCAACGTTTGGGGACTAGAACAATGTCAAGAGGTTTAAGTGATACACAAAGGTTGGCAGAAGTCTTTCTGTTACAAGTGTTTCCTAAAATCAGGCTTTATATGTCATCATCCAGCAACATGTCTTGTTTCAATTCACAGAGTTCTTCAAACAAGTTGATATCTACGGAAAAATCTCTCTGATCTTTGTTTTTTAAATTCTTGTGCAAGACCGGACACTCACTGTTCTCCCAAAATGTTTCAAATTAAATAATCTGACTAAGAAATCCACTCGTAACTCACAACCATGCGACAAACAAGTAAGTCGATAGCTGTTTGTTTGAAGGAGTCACAATCCAAAAAGGTTTGAAGAAACCATGAGTAAGATTTACAAAGATTTGGAAGTGGCGTCTAGGGGTGAGGATTGCAGATTGCAGCCAGCTGAAACTTCTCCAGGTCAGTATTTCTTCAGCGTTTATTGTTTCGGAGGTTTTTACTAGGAGCTGAATTATTCACAGAAAACAAAAAACAGACCTGTTGATTTAATCAGTGTTTCTTCTACACTGTTCATACGTTTTCCTACGAAAGTAGCGCGCAAAATTTGTACATATCCTACGTGATGATGAGCCAGTAATTTGTTCATAACCCACATATTTTGAAAGGCTGCGATCACGTGAATAAGACACTAATCGTAGTTAAGATGAAGCGGTCCTGAGCAGTTCGGTAAAAACCCTAAAAGCCTAACCAGGGACAGGGGTTGCAAATTAGCCATGGCTAGAGACGTGTGTGCATTTCATCTACTCTGAGTTTTTCAAATGAAGCAATGTTGTATGTATTTGGCCTCGTCAAATAAACAAGTAGATAAATAAATCAGGTGGCAGGTTGAGGCGGCGGATGGGTCACAAAACACAGGACTTTACCCTGAAGACCAGAGTTCAGAACTCTGTGAACTCTGAGTCATTTAAAGGTGCATCATCAACATGTTTCTTTTTCTAAACCTAACGGCAATCACTTTGCTTACCTAAAGCTAACGTCCATAACTACTTCATAAGATATCACACGAACTGCTGCGTGTGCATTTTGCATAGGATATCATATGAAACATTTTTTTGCCACAGCAGACTGGTGTTAAGAACCCTGTTAACTTTGAGTTGCTGTAAGGTACGTCCTCACCGTGTCTCTTTCGCAAAACCAAACCTCACTAACTTTACTTGCCTAAATCTATCCTCCTTAAGTCTATGTTAATTACGTAACTCTGCGTTAAAGGCGTGACGTCATTCGTGAGGCACTAATTCGTAGGATATCATAGGAACTGTATGAAGATACGTTGCACTTCGTGCATCAAAGATGAGCGCCTGTAAATGTGTGCTCACGTCATTACGGATTCAGATTTTCAGGAGGTTTTTACCAGGAGCCGAATTATCCGCACTAAAACAAACAGACCAGGTGATTTCAAAAGGTAACTACAAACTCATGCACTGTTTGTATGTCTTCCTAACAAAAGTAACGTGTCCATAGTAATATATATATCCCACGTAATGATGAGCCAGTAATTCGTACATAACCCACATATTGTGTAAGGCTGTGATCATGGACAAAGGCGCTGACGGTAGTAAAGAAGGAAGCTGTCCTGAGCAATCCAGTTTGGAGACAGGTTGGGGGGGTGGATGGGTCACAAAACAGAGAACGTCCATAACTTCACATTAATTACATAACTTTACTTGAAGGACACAACGTCATTCAGAGGGTGCTAATTCATAAGATATCATACAAACCGTTTTTCCCCCCACAGGATACTGGTGTTCAGAACCACATGAACATCTTTACCATGTTTCCTTTCCTATACCCTAATCTACATAACTTTATGTACATTACGAACCTCTACGTGAAGGACGTACTGTCATTCATGGGATGCTAATTCATAGGATATCATACAAACTGTTGTATGATGATATGTTGCGCTTGGCACATTGCAGACGGGCTGCTCGCCCAGCACCTGCAAATGTGTGCTCACCTTATTAGGAATTCAGACTTTCAGAAGGTTTTTACCAGGAGCCGAACTATCCGCAGAGGTCTCTTCCTCTCCAAAACAAACTGACCAGGTGATTTTAACCGGTAAAAACATGTTATAAATCAGTGTTTCATTTACACTGCTCAGGCTGTTCTCAAGCAGTGTTCATAGGTTTTCTTACGAAAGGTAACGCACCAAAATTCTGGATTTCAGGATCTGTCCAGTCAGTCACTGGCAAGGTGTTTCATGTACACAAGTCAACGGTGCGCCGCATCATTCACCAGGTTTCAAACACCCTCACCAGTCTGCTGAACACTGTGGGGAAGTTCCCACATTTAAGTAATTTCCTCAGCTAAGGAAATACCAAACCTTAAGATACATACTTCAGGAGCAAACCTAAGGTGCTTTGTGCAACCGACCTCAGGTGATTTAAATCTGTAAAGCAGTGAATAACGCAGTTTCACGTTACAAATCAGTGTTTCTCAGCACCGTTTGACTCGTCACAGAGGGGCTGCTAGCCCAGGACCTGCTAATGTGTGCCTGCTGTATGTCACGCCGACGTGAAAGGGCGGCTTTTTTTATCGGTGTCTGATGCCAGAGATCAATATGCCGGTTTTCGATGACTTCGGAGCGAGGCCGGGTTGTACCCAAAAAGACTTTTCCCCATAGACATACATTGGGAAAGAGACACCTGTACATCCACGAAACATTTTTTGAGCGTCAAAACCCCCGTGATATGGCTTGTTGCACTATCAGGATTTGATCCATTCAGTCTGATAACATTTTGACAGTCTAGAGGAGCCACATGAATAAAATATTTTATTCTGATTCAAGATAGTGGAGCGCTAAAACAGAAGTTAGCCGCTCGGTCGGTGAGGGCTCTAGAGCGACTGCTCTGTGGGCCCAACGAAGCGAAAGAACCGGGTAATTTCACACACAGAAGTCTGAACAGGGCCCCGCCTCCAACACTGTGACCAGGTCTTTCTCAGACGCCTTTCAGCTTAAGATCCAGACGTTCAGGAGGTTTTTACCAGTACCTGAATTATCCATGGAGGTCTCTTCCCCACCAAACAATTAACCAGGTGATTTAAACTGGTAAATGTGAGTGAATGTGAATGTTCCTATTGAGAGCCAGTGTAGGTCTGTTCGTTCTGGGCTTCTATAAACATGGCGGTGCAACATGGCGATCTCCGTAGACGAGGACCTGCTCCCTATGTAGATATAAACGGCTCATTGTGAGGTAACAAAAACGCAATGATTCTTATTTTCAGGTGATTATACACTAAAGAAACACTTATTATGTTATATTTCTGCCAATATATCCCCCTACATCCGACACACTGGACCTGTAAAGAGCTGAACTTTTTTCTCGATCGTACCACTTCCAAAACAGGCTGTTAAGTTCATATCTTAAGTTTTTTGAAAGCAATTACGCTGTCATCCTCAGAAAAACCCTGACATGTAAAACCAAGTCTGCACGCACAGAGACAAAGAGAGAACGAATGGAGCCGTGATGCACGTCACAAAAAGCAGAGCCCCCAGCAGCAGCAGCAGCAGACCTCCTGGGGAGAAGTTGGAGGTGGACACCCTCCTGTGGATGTTCTTGAACTCGCTGCCCCTGGAATCCAATCCAGCTCCAGCGACGCTCCTCCCCCTCTCCAAACCTCTCTCCTCCACCAGCCGCGCTCCTCAATTACAGCCATAATGGTTCATTTCTGCACCCCGAGACACACGATACACTGTCGCAACCCAGATTCTGTGTGAGACTTGGCGTAAGTCTTAACTCTGGGAAACAAAGACTGTAGCCTAGAAAACCGGCTCCCACCTCATTAACAATCACATTTTCAGTCATCCACACACCCTCCTGCCCCCCCCCCCCCCCCCTCTCCTCTCCTTTGTTTTTATTACCACTCTATATCACTGCGTCCATCGCTGTAAATCCACCGCGAGGGCTTTTCTCTGCTCACTTTCTCTAACTTTCTATCCCTTTCTGCCTTCATACAACCAGGCATGCTGCACATTATCGTCATAATTTTCACTCCCATGAGGCGAGGGCGCTTCGGTGAAGTTGCAAAGCCCCCCCCCACTCCTTTTTTTTTTAAATGTGCGTGTGGAAATAATGATTGTAATGGTTTGCAGCTGAGTAGAGGGAGCTGTGAATGACATTATGATTGTGGTGCAATTACCAAGAGCATGAAAACAGACTGTCAGTCAGAGTAATGAGTAATGACTCAAATAACACATTTAATACAACACATGAAAAAATGATAATAATAATAATAACAATAATGATAATAATAATAATAATAATAGATGCATACCCTGTATGAATCTGATACTACAAAGCATTCAGGCATCCCAGGACCTCTGGAGGGTTCTTCGTTCAACAGAAAGGTTTCGGTTGCCTGAAATGTAACACAACAGTCATTTATTCATTAGTTGACTCCGTCTTTATGTTCAGGGAATTAAAGCACAGAGAGAAGCTGCAAAGCTGTGAACGCAGCTCATCCTGCTGCGTCTTAAATACTGTCCTCAAGTCCCACCACCAGATAACTACAAGTTTTCATTCTTGCATTCTACACACTCCACGTCTGAGCAAAGAAATGATAATTACTTCCATAAATGTTTGATATAATTAAACAGCTAGTAGAGGGCACTGGTGCAGCTTAAACGCTAGCTGCAACCTATTAAACAGAGGAAGAAGACGAGACTTGCCACCAAGGCTAACCATCACAAAGCTAATGCATATTGTGACGTTATGAGATCACAACATTAAATAAAGTTATTTTTAGTATGATTATTCTGAACACAGATTAACACTGGTCTACGATTGAATTCACCTCATAACATTAGCTACAGTAGCAGGCTAATGTCCAGTCAGCAGGCCAGAGGAAGTGAGCCAGACTTTAAAGCCAATTTGTGTAATGATCAAACGGAGCAGCTACAAACTACGCATCTGTCACGAGATGCCATGTGACCCAGAAAAACTTTTCCCCATAGACTTACATTGTTTAAGAATCGCCTGCAAATCCACAAAACTTTTTTTTGTGAGTGTCACGATCTCTGCAAAATGACTTGTTTAACGACTGCAGTGTGATTCAGTCGGTCCGATAACATTTGAAAATCTAAAATAGCTGCATGATTAAATGATTTTATACAATTTCAAGTTAGCGAAGGGCTAAATTAGAAGTTAGCCGCTCAGCTGGCGAAGGCTCTAGAGCAGTGGTTCCCACCTGGTCCAGCCATGAGGTCCAGATCTCTCCTTAGTCATTAGTTCAAGGACTGCTGTTCGTTAGTCACTCACTCTACAGCAGGAAACGGCTCTTCAAAATAAAAGCTCTGTGCTGGAAATTCACTGAACTTAGAAATAAGGAGTATTTATTAAAAGTTTATATGTCAGCAAGTCACACAAGTCCATCCAGAATGGACCTGTGACCCACTTTTGGACCGCGACCCACCAGTTGAGAACCACTGCTCCAGTGCGACTGCTCTATGGGCCCAATGATACAGAAGACCTGGGTAATTTTATATCAAGGAAGTTGAACTTTTTTGGCGTCATGCACCACTGAGCAAGTTTTACAGGAATGAGCGAGGCCCCCGCTACACCACTGTCTCCAGTTCTCTTTATATTCATGTTACCATCACCAAGCGTACAGTAGGCAAATGAATATGGCAAACTAAAGCGTATGATAACGCTATACGATACAACGATGTTAACACGCTCATCAATTTATTTTTAGTATGATTGATTTGACCATAGATAACAGTGGGCTATCCCAAAACTGAAGTGGCTACATAACGTTAGCTAACGTAGCTGTTTGTGTTGTCGACTCAACTCATGCTAGGTTAGCAATCTTATGTTAATGTTAATGCTACGTTAGCTAACGTTAGTTGCAGCTATTTCATCAGAATGACGTGACATAACATGAATAAATGTGACTGAACGTAACGTGGATAAAACTTGTTTAAAACTTGTTCAGAAAATTCTGACCACAGTGTTCTTTTTCTTTTGCCTTTTGTTTATTTACATTAATCAGGTTTCCATCCGAATGTAGCCCAATTTTGACTTAATTTAAAAAAAAATCTGCAAAAGAAAATGTACGTGCTTCTCCATCTATAACTCTTAAGCTAATATTTGGAGGTGGCTCAATAAAGAGTACAAATAAAAGAACGTATTGTACGTCATCATTTAATATGCAGAATCTGTTTCCATCGCATGTTGTCGCATTTACCTTTTATCAATACACCCACGTCTCCACCTCCCCCAGGATCAATTTTTTTTTTTCAAATCTTTGACCGTCAGATTAACTTAAATGTATGACTCAAGTACACACAGGAAGATTATTATTCATATTTTATTTTTTTATTTATATTTTATTTATTTTTTATTCATATATTTTATCCCCAAATTAATTCTATTTCAATTTCATTTCTATTTATGCACTTATTTTTAGCTTATTTTATTTTATGTTTATTTTAATACCACTGTGTTGCTGTTGATGAGGGGAAGTAATGTTAGTCTTTTATGAGCTGCTGGACAGCTGAATTTCCCTTCTGGGATAAATAAAGTTCTTTCTATTCTGTTCTGAAAATGTGACTGAAGCCTTCGCTTATTGAACCCGCCCAAATTAAAAATGCACATGAAAATAGATGGATGGAAACACACCTGCTGTCAGCTAAGACACCGTTTAACCGTCTGTACAAAAACTTTGTCTATTTATTGTTTCATTTATTGACATTATTTTGATTTTGTTTTCAGATTTACAAAATGTTTGTCACGTTCTCACAATAAAGAATTTAAACCATATTTAAGTGTCTGGTTTCTTCAGATTTCACTCAGGAACAAAAATCAGCTTCAAAACTTGAAAGAAATAATGATTTGACATTTATCCTGAGGATTACTGATATCGACTGATATGAATATTTTTATCTTGGTGACATTCTTGGCCATATCGCCCAGCCCTCACACACACACACACACACACACACACACACACACACTCAGACCCGCAGCTCCCGGTGTGGTGTGTGCTGCCTGCCTGGACCCATATGCTGCGCAGGCCCGCGGCCCGGCCCTGCCAGTCACCACCACTTGAATGGGGAGCAAAATGTTTAGCTGCCGCGCTCGCACACAATACTCCAACACAATGGCATTTCCTGTCCCTGCTATTTCACCTGCATGGTCACTTTTCTGTCAGCGCGCACTGATTCAGCACAAATCATTCACACACACATACACACGCTCACATACTACACACATTTGGTCCAGACTCGCACATGCAGAGGCCATACGTCTACTCTCACACACACAAACACGAGCCCTTGGCCACACTGCGCTGCATTCACTGATAGATGCAGCTAAAGTATTTATTCTAAGTGTTTGTTTCCATTCAGCGCAGTTCATTTGTATGCCGTGGGACGCGCCAGCAGAGACTTGGGCTCTGAATGAGCATCCATTGCAGTTCTGCTGTCAATTGAGGCAGCCGGGCCAGACAACACGGATGGGAGGGAACCACAGACTGAGGATCTGGATCAGGGATGGGAGTTCTGCCTGGTTAGCTGGCCCGTGGCTATTACTTTTTAGTCCAAACTGGTACAAATTGGTTTTCACCAGGCTAAATTTGAATGTCTGTTTTGGATATCGACTAAACCTGTTAGACGAGGGCTAAAAATTGTGAGGTTCATGAAAATAACTCGGTGAGTTAGAGGAGGGAAGTTTAAGACCAGGAGCTTCAAGTTTAGTTGCTGGATAGAGGAGGAGAAATAATCCTATTTTCCAGAACTTTACATTCTCGTCTCTAAACATACCTTAAGCAGAAACAAACACGGACCCAAAACAGGAACAAACATTGCTCGTAGCCAGCTACAGAATGTAAAGTTATACTATTTAAACTGGCATGTGAGGTAAACAATCTTTTAGGGAATTCAAACAGACATTAGGTTACTTAAGCATTTACATATGCACACAAATACGCACACGGTGACACGGGATTGCACTTGGAGAAATACATGCGCAGACACATGCATAAACACACGGCACTATAATAAGTCCCAGACTCGGGCTAACCGAGCTGCGGCTGGAGACACAGGCTATTCATATCCTTCAGAATGAGAGGTTACAGCTCGAGTCTTTTCCCTTTCCCTTTTACTGTAACACAGGAAGGGCATCTGTGTGTGTGTGTGTGTGTGTGTGATTTCACTCCATCTCTGCGGCGAAAAGCGCCAGCAGGCGGATTGATTAACATGAGATTAACATTGGTTTTGTTTAGCATAGCCTCTCTCGTTTAGGCGAGGGCCACGTGAAGCGTTCACTCGGCTACAAAAAAAGTTAGAATTCAAGTCATGCAAGTGACTAAGAAAACACTCCTCGTGGCGCTCGGCCTCAGCATCCAACCTCTGGCCTGTCATCATTAATATGTGGGGAAACACTGGAGGAAAACCATTTGAAACCATTTGTCCCGCTAAATGGTGCCCTTGTCAAGCTCCCTGGGCTTTCTGGTAAGCTCTTAAACTGCCCGGTCCAGCTGAAGGATGTATTTTACTCTGCTGATAATCACAGAGTAGCGCAGAACAAGGAGCGCTGGTGCTTCTAGTGGCCTCTTTCTGACAGATTTTTAGTCACTTAAAGCTGAAAAATGATTTGTGCTGCACCGACAATGGAGTTCAGGCTGGAAGCGGCTAAATAATAATAAATGAGAGGATAAAAACCAGCTCAGTCAGAGGAGGAAAATGTTGGCACTGTGCGTTTCTGCAAAAAATGGATAGATTACATTTGTTTTATCATATCAACGTCTCTGAGGTAACGTGGTATATGAGGTGAGTTTGTCACTGGAAGGTGAAGGGGATGGTGGACGCCTTGTCACCGAAACCTGCCAGGCTGCAGGCCGCTGTTCAAGACCAACAAACAACAAAACCAGTTGTTTTTTAACGAGCCACAGCTGCATGTTCAGCTTTTCTTTGCTCAGTAAGCGTAGGTGTTTTTTAGCTACCGGTCACTGGATTCAACTGAGAACAGTGCCACAAAAAGCTGTTGTTTTTTACCGAGCCATTGCTGCGTTTTCTGCCAGGATAGTGCTACAAAAAGCAGTTGATTTTTATAGAAACATTGCTGCATTTCCAGGTGGGACAGTGCCATGAAAAGCAGTTGTTTTTTGTTTGTTTTTTAGCAAAAATCGCTGCCTTTCCAGCCGTGATAATGCCATGAAAAGTGCTTGCTTTTTCCTGAGACAACGTTGCGTTTCCTGCTGAGATAGTGCCAAGAAAGCGGTTGTTTTGTACCAAGACACTGGTGCATTTCCTGGTGGGACAGTGCCATGGTAAGTGGAGTTTTTTTATTACCAAGAAGTTGCTCTATTTCCTGCCGAACCAGTACCACAAAAGGCGGTTGCTGCTGCGCTTTTAGCCATGATAGTGCAACCAAAAGCAATTGTTTTTATCCTTATTGTTGCTAGGTTTCCAATCGTGATAATGCAGTGAAAAGAGATTAACAAAACATCGCTGCCTTCCCAGGCAGATAATGCCACAAAAAGTCATTGTTTTTTGCTGCATTTCCAGCTGTAATAAGTAAAGTACTTGTTTTTTCCTGAGACATCGTTGCGTTTCCTGCAGGGATAGTGCCTTGAAGGCAGTTGTTTTGTACCAAGACATTGGTGCATTTCCTGGTGGCACATTGCCATGGTAAGTGGAGTTTTTTTATTTCCAAGAAGTTGCTCTATTTCCTGCTGAGCCAGTACCACTAAAGGCGGTTGCTGCTGTTGGTTTTATTTTCGAGACATCGCTGCATTTTTAGCCATGATAGTGCCACCAAAAGCAATTATTTTTATCATTGCTAGGTTTCCAATTGTGATAATGCAGTGAAAAGAGATTGTTTTTAGTGAGAATCCCTGCATTTCCAGCTGTGATAATGTAATGAAAAGCACTTGTTTTTTACTGAGACAATGCTGCGTTTCCTGCCGGGATAGTGCCATGAAAGTGGTTGTTTTTTTATCAAGACACGGCTGCGTCTTTAGCGGTGATAGTGCAACCAAAAGGGGCTGTGTTTTACAAAGACACCGTGTGGTTTCCTGCTGAGACAGTGCCACCAAAAGCAGTTGTTGTTTTTGGAAGAAATCACTGCATTTCCAGGTGGGATAGTGCAATGAAAAGCACTTGTGTTTTACTGTAACACTGCTACGTTTCCAGCTGTAATAATGCCAAGACAAATTGTTGTTTTTTTGTAAAAATCACTGCATTTCCAGCTGTGATAATGCCATGAAAAGCGCTTGTTTTTTTACAAAGAGAACACTGCGTTTCTTGCTGGGATAGTGCCAAGAAAGCGGTTGTTTTTTTCCTTATCATTGCTACGTTTGCAGTTGGCACAATGCAATTAAAAGAGGTTGTATTCTAACAAAACATCACTGCGTTCCCAGCAGAGATAATGCCACAAAAAGCAATTGATTTTTATCGAAATATTTTGAGCAGCTTCTTGGCCACTGTAACTAGATATTTTAAGCTAAAACATGATCTTTCCCTGACCATAACCACTTATTAACCACAGTGTTGTTGACATGTAAAGGTTCAATGTATTCACTACATCATAATGTACAAATGTAACTTTTCTGTGGTTTCCAGAAACATAGAATACCAATATTTATTTATTTATTGTGGTGATAAAATCGTGGGTGTATTAATGGCTGAAGCATATCTGTGTCCATATCTTTGTACCGTTAGTTTGAGGCTGATTGTTTGATGTAGCTCCCTGCAGCACTGGCCCCTTTTTCCCTTTCCCCCCTCAGTTTTTATGGAGCATGGTATCAATTATATATATGTGTTTTTCTATATATATATGCAGCATATGCCCAATCCATATGGCCAGCCTAGAGCTAGAATAGAAGCAGAGCCTCGTGTAATTAACACTTAAAAAGCTCAAGAAATCATTTGATGTCTGGGACTTTTCTGGTGACCGAGACGCAGTGTAATACAACACTGAAATGGTTGTCAGATTTTATCAATGAGCGCAGACAATGTCTTTATGACTGCAAACAAAGTGGAAAAGAGGGATGAGGGAACTTCAGCGCCCGGGCCAGAGAACAGAACAGTTGTTTTCTGGGTGAATGTTTGTATGTCTGATGTTTTAAAGAGATCGTTCGGTGATAAGGGAAGTTCACCTCTGTGCTTTCTGTGCTGAAGAGATATTAATCTCATGTCTGTGTGGACAAAGTAGCCTCATTAGTGATGTCAGAGTGCTGTATGTTACTCTGTGATCCACCCACATCCTGTTCCTAACACAAACCTTCAGGGGAATTTTTTTTTCTCACCTGTTATCCAGCCACGGGTCACATCACCGAAAGTATTTAAGGTATTTTTGAGAAAGCTGACTTCTATTAAAACACAAAAAATGTCTTTGAAATGGTGATAATCAATATTTGAATATGAACAATGGATCAAATAATGTGCAATGTGAAAGAGGTCGAATGATCCTCTGACTTCACATTTATCCCCTCAGCTCTACGGAGCTTTACAGCATCTTTCAGCTCAGTGTTTTAATTGTCCGGTCCAAAATGTCACTGTTTTTGTTCGTTCTCACAGTTCTTATTGTGTCTTTGACCAAATCCAACCCACTCTCACTCCGAAGTCATCGAATATTGGCGCTTGGTCAGTGACTTCCGGTGTCAGACACTGATGAAAAAGCTCTCCTTTTACGCCTGCATGATATGTGGCCAGACACCCGACAGCATCAGGGGAAACACAGCGGGACAACAATGTACGTTAAGGGGGGTGAAAAGTCTGAGTAAGGCTTCAATACAAATGCTTTACACTGAGGTGATATTTTAGGCTTGAAGTTCTCCGATGGTACGAAAATTCCTTCCTGCAGAACCTGCAGAGAACGCTGCTCCTATCAACAGTTCCATCTGGGCGTTTTTTTAAATGTAAATGTTCCATTCAATGACGCACCAGGTCAAGGGGCACCATGCAATGAGATTAATCAGGGTTTAACATGTTATTTTTTCTGTGATTAGTTCATCGAAGTTAACGCATTATTATACTACCAACACCTATAAAGCTGTTTCTTAAACTTACACATGAACATAAATCTAAGCTCACTGTCAGCGAGAGTAGGCCGTTTTCCTACAGAAAGTAATGCACCAAAATTTGTACATATCCCACATAATGATGAGCCAGTAATTTGTGTATTATACATGGGTCCATGTCATTGGTCCAACAGCCCATTGGTCCGACATCCCATTAGTCCGACGGTCCGCGGTGCTGAACGGCTCCCGGTGGGCGTATTTCTGCCTTGATGGTGCGCCACGACCGGCTCTGGGTCAGCTGGGAAAGGCTTGAGGCAGAGCAGGCTCACGGCTTATGTGTTTGTCACTTTCTTTTTCATTTTAACCCACACCATGATCTTTTCCTAACACTAACCAAGTGGTTTTTGTGCCTCAACCTAACCAGACCTTAACCACAGGGCATCATGATGATTTCGATTTCGGAACAACGGGACTTCGGAACAATGGGTTTAATATGGTCGGAACAATGGGCAGTTCCCGTATTTTGAAAGGCTGTAACAAAGTCATCAATGTGCTGCCAGGAGTAAAGAATAAACAAGGAAGCAGTCCCATTTGGTAGGAGGTTGGGATGGTGGATGGGTCACAAAACAAAGGACTTTCTCCAGGAGAGTGGTTTTTGGAACTGTGGGAACTTTAAGTCATTTTTAAGGTTGGTTCTCACCATGTTTTTTCTTTCTAACCTTAATCACAGTAACTTTACCTGCCTTATATGGTCGCAACGGTATGAGATTTTTACAGCGTGGTAATTGTCTTGGAAAAAATTGCGGTTTCACGGCTCCACGGTATCACAGAATATAATTATCAGTCACAATGACCCTTAAATAAATTTAAACAGAAGGGTTATTTTTGGCTGAACAAACGTCTTATCACTATATTTGAAACTTGAAACGAATGAAAGTTTGTGTAAAAAGTCTCACTCTTGAAAATAACTAAAATGAAGATTAAATAAAGATTTTTTGTCCAGTTGCATTTTTTTTTCCAATATCGTAGCTAAGCAAATGTACACAGTACGATAACCGTCAACTTCAATACCATTGTTTACCTTTAAACTGTTAAACCATTGCAACCCTACTGCCTACACGTAACCTCCGTAACTCTACATTAATGACTTGATGTAAAGGATGTAACATCATTTGTGGGGCGCTAATTCGTAGTGTATCATACAAATCGTTGTATGAGGATACGCTGTTGTCCAATGTATTCTCGCAGACATGCAGAGTGGCCTGATGAGCATCCTGCTGCCTGAGTGTGAATTTTAATCTCTACAGTACCTCAGCTGCTCTCTGCATCCTCCTGATGTACATGCAGAAAGTCAGATCAGAGGGTGGGTGATCGAGTTGCCTGTTTGTAATGACACTGGATATATTAGATCAGTGGTTCCCAACTGTTGGGTCGCGGGTCCATTCTGAATGGACCGCAAGAGACTTGCAAACATGTCAGGTTTGTAAAAATACAGACGTTAGTTTGCAGTACAGTGAATTTCTGGCACAAAGCTTTTACTTTTAAGTGCTGTCTTGACGACATGGCCAAACGCAAGTATGACACTAAATGTGTTAACCTGAACTAATGAGTAAGGAGGAATCTGGACCAGTTAGGGACCATTGTATGAGAGCACATATACATAAAGCCCCAACCCAGTCTTGCCGAAGTTGTCGAATACCAGCGCTTGGTCCGGCGTCAGACACCAACGCCCTTCACATCAACAAACAACACACCCAGGGTACCTTGCACGTCATATGTCTGCGTGTATGACCAAACGTCAATATGTGATGAGGTCGGAGTGAGAATGTGTTGACGGCCCCCTGTCTCTCCTACACAGACACACAGAAACCAGCATGTCTCTGGACACACAACAATCCATGGCACGCAGGTATCCTCACAGTCACTGATTAACAACCACCGCAGCGTCCTGATCATCCGCGGCGTCGACTCTGTGAGTTCTGGAGCATCAGAGACTTTTCTTCTCTTTTGCTGCAGAACATAACTGACGTCCCACCCAGCCCCGCTTCATTCAGCCTTAATTGTATCCTCATTCTTCACCTGGTAACGAGCTAACAAACCTGTGCAGATGTGGCAGGCACATCAAAGCGAGGGAGGGATGGGAGGGGGAACTTGTTTGTAGAAAAAAATGTGTGGGGGAATATGAAAGGGGAAATTTACGTTGTGTGAGTCCAAGCCAGCGCCACCTCAGGGAGAATGCTGGAAAAATGTGATATTTTACACCTGCATCTCAGGAGGTGAGGAACAAGACAGGGAGCAGGGGAGGCGGTAATTAGAGGAGCGTGTGTGTGTGTGTGTGTGTGTGTGTGTTTATAAAGGATTTTTAGTATGTTTCTGGGGCTTGCCACTGGTTCTTTTTCAGCATTCAATTTGGTACGATGCATTCGATGCCAGATTATTAAAAATGCTAAACCTGGTTACGAATGCTGGAAAAAAAAGTGTTGAAAATTTAAACAAATATGCTAATATTGTTACAGTGATAAATAGCTGGCAAGCTCTGTTTAATGAATAATGCTATTGGCTCTAATTCCTCATTAAGGCCCTAAAGACGAGAGCGAAGAGAGAAAATACATGTATTGTTGTTGTGATTTTTTTTTTTCCAAATTAAACTCAGAAGGCAGAAGATACCAACACCTTCCCAAATTAAGTAGATTCAAATTACTCGGTTACACAGCTGGTGTGCAGTCTGGGGTGTCTTGTGAAACCAATTAATGTGAGGGTTAAGTCTTGATAAAGTAATTGAGGCAGGGTTAGAAATGAGATGGAAGAGTTAGGAGTGTAATGTGATCAGCCTGAGCTTGATGAGACGCTGCAAAAAATATCCATGTCAAAGTCTCGGCGTTGTAGTTTCCTTGAGACGAATCAAAGAAATCGAGTCGCTTCCAAAGCAAACTAATCTGATCTGAAGTCAAATTATCGTCAGACCTCATGCGTCTGCTCTCAACATTTATTCACTTGTTTAAAGAAAACTCTGAAACTGTGCTGGGAACAGGTGAAATTACTCACTCCTGTGTTTCTTTTCACTTTTATACATTTTCAGTTCTCACTAACAGAAGTCAGTCAGCCCAGTCGCCACAAGAAAATGTTGGCGTTGTACATTTCTGCAAACCACAAATACATTTCATTTGTACGTTTCATATGTATCATATCAACGTTTATAAAATGACACAGTATATGAGTTGACTTTGTCATCTGGATGTGGAGGGGATGGTGGCTGGTGTGACATCCTGTCAAGCTGCAGATCAGTGTTCCAGACCAACAAACAAAAAAATAGGTAGTTTTTAGTGAGTCATCGCTGGTTTTCCAGCTGCTCTTTGGCCCCAAACATGGATGGTTTTTGGTGACTCGTGGCTGTTTTTCTGGCTGCCTTTTAGCCCCCAAAAGTGGCTGTATTTTAGCGACCCATGGCTGGTTTTCCAGTGTCTTTTTGGTCCTAAAACACGGGTGTTGTTTAGCAAGTCATCGCTGCGTTTCTAGCTGCTTGTTAGCACCCAAACAGTGGTGTCTCTTATCAACCCATGGCTGTCTTTTAGTGACTTTTTAGCCCCCAGACATGGTGTTTAGCAACCCATGGCTGCTTTTTAGCCCCAAAAGCAGGTGTCTCTTTGCAACCTTTGGCTGTTTTTCCAGCAGCTTTTTAGCCCCAAATGTGGGTGTCTTTTAGTGAACGATGGCTGTTTTTCCAGCAGCTTTTTAGCCCCCAGATGTGGGTGTCTTTTAGTGAACGATGGCTGTTTTTCCAGCAGCTTTTAGCCCCCAGATGTGGGTGTCTTTTAGTGACCCATGGCTGTTTTTCCAGCAGCTTTTTAGCCCCCAAAAGTGGGTGTCTTTTAGTGACCCATGGCTGTTTTTCCAGCAGCTTTTTAGCCCCAAATGTGGGTGTCTTTTAGTGACCCATGGCTGTTTTTCCAGCTGCTTTTTAGCCCCAAAAGGTGGGTGTCTTTTAGCGACCCATGGCTGTTTTTCCAGCAGCTTTTTAGCCCCCAGATGTGGGTGTCTTTTAGTGACCCATGGCTGTTTTTTCAGCAGCTTTTAGCCCCCAGATGTGGGTGTCTTTTAGTGACCCATGGCTGTTTTTCCAGCAGCTTTTAGCCCCCAGATGTGGGTGTCTTTTAGTGACCGATGGCTGTTTTTCCAGCTGCATTTCAGCCCCAAAAAGTGGGTGTCTCTTTGCAACCTGTGGCTGTTTTTCCAGCGGATATTTAGCCCCCCAAATATGGGTGTCTTTTAGTGACCCATGGCTGTTTTTCCAGCAGCTTTTTAGCCCCAAAAAGTGGCTGTATTTTAGTGACCCATGGTTGTTTTTCCAGCTGCTTTTTAGCCCCCAGATGTGGGTGTCTTTTAGTGAACCATGGTTGTTTTTCCAGCTGCTTTTCAGCCCCAAAAGCGGGTGTCTTTTGGCGATCCATGGTTGTTTTTCCAGTGGCTTCTTAGCTCCCATACGTGAGTGTTTTTTAGCAACCTGTGGCTGTTTTTCCAGCAGATTTTAACCCCAAAATGTGGAGGTTGTTTGCAACCTGTGGACATTATTCCAGCTGCTTTTTAGCACCTAGCAACCAATGGCTGTTTTTCCAGTGACCTTCTAGTCTTTAAACTTGGGTGCTTTTTAGCAAGTCATTGCTGCACTTCTAGCTGCTTGTTTGCAACCAAGTGTGGGTGTTTTTAGCGACCCATGGCTGTTTTTCCAGCAGCTTTCTAACCCTCCTCCGTGGGTGGTTTTTAGCAACTCATGGCTGCTTTCCCACTGATTTTTAGCTCTGAAATGTGGGAGTTGTTTAGCAACCTGTGGACATTATTCCAGCTGCTTTTTAGCATCCAAACAGGGGTGTTTTTGAGCGAGTCATTGCTGCATTTTTAGCTTTTTAGCCCTCATTCATAAGTGGCTCTTGGCAAATTGTGGCTGTTTTTCCAGCTGCTTTTTAGCCCCCAAACATGGGTGTTTTTGGGAACCCTGTCGTTGTTTTTTCAGCTGCTTTTTAACCCCCAAATTTGAGTGTTTTTAAGCAACCAATGTATGTTTTTTTCAGTGACTTTTTAGTCTCCAAACACGGGTTTCTTAAGCAAGTCATTGCTGTGTTTCTTGTAGGTTTTTGGCACCTAAACATTGGTATTTCTTAACCGCCTGTGGCTGTTTTTCCAGCTCCTTTTCAGCCCCCAAACGTCGGTGTTTTTAAGGATCCCGGGGCTGTTTTCCAGTAGGAATTGTGCCACGAAAAGTGATGTTTTTTTTTTTACCAAGACATTGCTATGTTCCCTGCTGAGATTATGCCTCTAATACTGGATTTTTTAAGAAAAAACATGATCTTTTCCTGTAACCAACCAAGTTGTTTTTGTTCCTTAGTCTAACCATATGTTCACCAATGCACTGTTTAAATGTGAGGGAATGTGAATTTAAACGAACCTCTACATAATGTGCAAATGTAACGTAATATTTATTCTAGCGATTTGGTTGTATCATGACGACAGGCTGCAACAGGCACGTTGCTGCGCTCATGTGGCACAAAGTGCTCTCCACTAACAAGATCATCCCAGTACTTTTGATTTAAAATGACCCTTTTAAATTCTCCATTAGAAGAGGTATCACTCAACTTTCTTCCCTTTGAGAGTCTGTTTTAATTAATACTTTATTTTACAGATGTTTCAAGGTGACTCTGAAGAGGGCTGACATGGAATATTGGCAAATAAAATCAAGGAGAGTATTAAGCTGCCTATTAACTTTTGTGTTTATGTTGGCCTGGACAATGTAAAGTGTGCTCATGATGATTTTTTTCATTATAGACATCTTACACTCATTAACCTGAAAATCAAAGGGGCATTTCACCTACATTCATAAAAAGGTTAGTTTATTGATCACGGAGACTACGACTGCACATGTGAACACAGAGATATAATCTAATCAGAAACCTCAAATGCTGTTGAGTGGCATTATGGGAATTGTAAGATCCAGCATTGTGAAGCTTGACTTGATATCTCAACCTCTGCTGCTTTGATTCTGGTCATTCGTTTTTCAATCTGTCTCTCATAAGTCCACCAATTTTACACACAGTGCACAACTAAATAACTGGAGTGCCCCTTTAAGTCTGTTGTTTCAGCCTTACCAGTTACTCAGCATTGAAACATACAAAATGGAACTAGAGGCCTCTCAATCAGTTAAAGTCAGTTTCTCCTGGTTCAGATTCATTCAGAGTTTGTTGTTCCGGAGGTTTTTACCAGGAGCCAAATTATCCACAGAGGTCTCTTCATCACCAAAACAAACAGACAAGGTGATTTAAACCAGTAACAACACTTCAGTTCAAACTGTATGGTTTGACTAAAATGAACAATGACAGCAATATAGTCCACGATGAGCAGCGCTAAAATCAACCTGCGTAGTTGTCCCTCCATTGTGACATTAGAAAGTGTCACATTTATCTTGCAAGTGTACTCTTCTTCAACGTTTGCTTTACTTCCTGGATTTTTCCCACATGGAAATTCTGACCAATCAAGAGCAGCTTTCTCACACAAGGCATTTGATCTGGTCCTCTTGTAAATGCTGCCGTGAGAACACCAACCAACTCTAGGCAATTATACAACTTTGGAACAACATGAGTCCCTGATTCAGACCAAAGGAGACCACTCTAGGGCTGACAGCAGCCTATCATTTGCTCAGCTTGTTTCTCTAATAACTTAAGATCCATACGTTGGGGAGGATTTTACTGTTAGACGAATTATCCGCAGACGTCTCCTCCTCTCCAAAACAAACTGACCAGGTGATTTAAACCGGTAAAAACACTGAATAAAACAGTTTCATGTTAAAAATCAGCGTTTCTCCGATGGTGTTCAGCACAGCAGGGGCTGGAGCTGAGTTGCTGCTAAAGTTTGCTCAGCTTGTTTCTCTGATAACTTCAGATCCAGTCGTCTGATGACTAAAATCCGTCATCATAAAAAACATCTGAAAAAGTTTATCATAAAACTGGATAAAAAGTCAATTTATAACAGCTTCTGGCAGACGACAACAACAAGTCTGATGCATGTGTAAGGAGACATGACGCCACTGAGAGGTGACGGTGACCAAATCTGTGGGTTTGAACATTGTTGTAAATGTTTGGGATATTATAAGTACACAGTTCAACAAAATATAAAACATTGGTCTTGTTGTTTGTTGTTATATCTTTAATAAGACACATGCAAACGATTCAGGCTCACGACTCTTTCACTCTTTGACTGTCGGAAGTGGCACTTTTTCTTTTTCTTTTGATTCAATGAACGCAACATGAATTTCACATCAAAGACCCTGTCACATGATCGGCCCCTCCATGTGTCCTCCACAGCCACTCGGCTAAATCACGCTACAATAGCTACAACTGCTTAAAAACTAATCAACCTGACAAACCCATCAGAGCTCACTATCCTAATATTTACGCTGTTTGAGCGTATATCAGAGTTTCCATCTTTAAACTACGGCACAAGCTTACACACCACATAAGCTCTCGTGGCCCGCTTGAAGCCTTATTTATTTTTCCAGGGAAAAGTCGAGGCCAGGACAAACATAATGGCATAATATTCTGTATACAGTGAGGGATGACATCACTGGCAGCAACAGCCAAGAGGGAGATCACACAAGGCTGGAAAACCGCTTGTCTGATCGTCATGTGGCGGGCTGCACACACACACACACACACACACAGTGCGGGATACAATTACCCCAACTATTTACACAGCACTCAGTGATTACTGTATTTGTTTCTTATGCTCCTTTACTGTACATCACACACGCTGACCATCAGATACTTTTAATATATTTAAAACGTGACTGATATTCTTATCATCAAGGTGTAATAAATATGTAAACTATGATTTTGGACCAAACTTCATGTTTCCAGCTTCACAATGATGGGTCACATTTCCTTTTTGCTTTCTAACATATTTAAAAAAATCAGGGACACATACTCTGATACCATCGGCCGACATTGGTAGATTTATGTTGTTATTTATTATTATGATTATAGAATTACAGCCGATAAATAGAGCCAATAATACAAAGCCAAACTGCTTTTGTTTACTTCATCTACACGGCCAAAATACACACAGAGAAGAAGAAGAAGAGCAGAAGCGACAGTGCAGCATGCTAACTAGAGAGCCAAACATGTTGTCGCTGGTGTGAATGATTTTCACAGTTTTAGAGGAAGACAACATGATTGTGCCGAGGGTCTGATCCCTTTCTGTTGCTGCCATTACACTGGTTAGATGCAGCGCTAAAGGACTGTACCCAAGGCTGCTGCCTTCCCGACGAACAATAAGTTCAATGTCACCCGATTAGCTTGAGCTAACACAACAGCAGCAACTAAAATCCAAAGCTGAGCTGTTACACAGTTCCAACAAACTGCATCCGCAAATAAACGGCTAATTCATAAAACACGTGAGTCACTTCATAAGAAACAAGATGTAACCCTTCCAATTATCCTTATCCTAACCTCACCCATCTCTCTTTTAACGAAACACCTCATAGCTAGCTAATCGCTAACTTAGCAGTTTCATCGGGACTTCTGCTTCCGGGCCAAGGAGCAAAGGGGGCTGATTGTGGACTAACGTGTAGGTTAAGCTGTGGGAGTCACGTTGCTGCTCCAGCTGCAGTTATACCTACCGGACTAGAAAAGGCGCTGTGATATTTGCGAAGTTCCTGTATGTGCCGATCCGATGCGTAGACATTGGGCATAGCTAGTTGGCGGCGGGAATGTCCAAAGAACAAGTAAAATTAGCGACACTAGCACTTTGCTTATTCACAGACAACCTATACGTCCTAGGTTTGGGGCTTTTCCAATGTAACGAAACATGCCTGCAGGAAATGAGCGAAGCAAAAGCAACAACATCTGAGTGTTTCTTAGAGAGACTGACCGGTGCAAGGTAGTCATCAAGGGGTTCAAGAGTGACATTAAGGACTTTACTTAAGTTAATTAAGAAAGAAGACCAAAACTCTGCTAATTTTAGACTATAGCCCCTTTTACACTGCCAGATTTTCTGTGAATGTTGGGCCGTTTTGCCGGCAAGACACACAGAGCCGGATTGGCGAGTTGATCCGAGGTGCCCAATTTTCCGCCTCGTAGGGTAGACATATTGGTGGAACTTTTTTATTTTATAAAGACTGAGATGGCCTTCCGCCACGGGAGGGGCTGTTAATGACTTGTGGGAGGAGCTGTTGATGACGCCACACGTGCGAGCCACTGGTGGTGGATAAACAGGAAACAGCTGATAGCAGGAATTAGCGAGCAGCTAGTAGCAANCTTTCCTGCAAATTTGCACAATTCCTGTTTAAAAAGGGCTAAAGAAAAACATATGAGTATATTGGCCAGTGAGAAACCACACCTATCACATAAAGTATTACTACCTGGAATTAAGCTGCTTAGCCTCGCTTAACGTACAGTCAAGTAATTAACGTAAAGTTACCGATGTTAGGTTCTCGGAGTAAAGTCTGCTTTTTTCTGCCTCCTTACAAGACTGCTCGGGCCTGCTTCCATGTTTACTCCCATCAGCACATTGGTCACGTGATTGCAGCTTTTCACAATACGTGGGATATGTACAAATTTCGGTGCACTGCTTTTTGTAGGAAAATGTGCAGTTTATGTATGCAAACTGTACATTTCCTGTGAAAACAGAAGTGTATTTTGAAAACAGTCAATGCATGTAACAGGCTGAAGTTGACACGGCGTCCCAGAACGTCAACAACCAACACACCCAGGGTACCTTGGACGTCATATGTGGACGTGGAAAGTCCATGACCAAACGTGGACATGTGACGAGGTCACAGTGAGGATGTGTTGGCAGTACAGGCCTGCTCATTTTAAACTCCTTAAATAAAGTCATGGAAATGGGAGGAAATATAATTGAAAAATTGTGGAGAAGTTTTGAAAATCCATAGGTATAAATGTGTGGGAACCCGGACAGTCTTTTTTGTTTTATTGAGGGACTTCAACTACATGTAATAAGTTGACACATCTGATTATGTCCAAGCATTTAATCTGAATTCTCAGGCAAAACACTTGTGAAGTTTTCTGATGTACATTACAAAAAATAAATAAAAGAATAAATTACCGTTTGAAAAGTCAGAACTGTGGTTTGTTTCTGTTTCTGTTAACAGACACCAGACTCACAGTTTCTGTCCCGCAGCCATCAGCACACTAAATACAACAAAAATCAAATAATGTTTACTACTGCCGTGCTGCCATCCACGAAGCTCTCTGCTGCACTTTAAATACTTTAACATTTATTTATTTATTGCATTTTTATCCTCTCTGAATGTCCTGGGTCTTGTGTTTTTATGTTCTTTGTTGGAATGCATCACTCGAGTGTCACAAGTCATTTGGTTGTATCCCTGTGCAGTCACATTAAAGGCTTTCTAGTTCTAGTTTAGTGGTGATGTCAGATTTGGTTCGGTCAGAGCTGAATATTAAACCATTTGTGTTTGCTCACCACAGCTCAGCCTTTCTGACCCTCAGGTGTGCATTAACTACAGGTTATAAACTTCTTTTTAAAACACAAAAATGTGAAACTATTTGTTTTCTTATTGGCCAAGAGAAGTAGGTAATTATCTGTTACTGGTATCGTGCATCCCTGAGGGACACCGCTGACCTGTTGTGTCAGGGATGGTCTCCACAGAGAGGTGGAGTCAGACTGTTTATTTGTGTGTCAAAGACGGAGCATCAGCCTCGGGGAGGGAGCTAACTGACACTGATTGACAGATGCCTCCAGTGCATTCTCACTTAACTATCATGCAACTGAAATACTTGGCACAAATTCACACTATATCCTTCGCTTTAAAAAAAAAAAGAGGTGAGTTGCAGCTATAAGTAGGAGAATAACAAGTGGAGATAATCCCATGCGAGGCCTGTCCTGAATTCTGTATCATTTTTACTGATGAGCTTCTTGGGCAGCTGCCATGTCAGCGAGGATGCTCGTAAACAAATAATTATTCATACTAATAATCTTCCATATTCATGTGCAAATAAGATCCCTTCCTGGTATCTAAGCAGCTTCAAGGTTGTATGTGGGAGGTTCCCCTAACTAGTGCCTGACTTGACTCATTTCGTGCCAAAAACAGGATCTATCTGAGGGTCAGGGATGTGTGAGCTATATATCATAATTCTGTATAAAACAGACTTCTTATTACTGATTCTGAAACCTACAAGCACTGAATTCAAATGTGTGTTTTCACAACCTCACAGGGAATGCATTTGCCAATTTAAACAAATATGCTGTTATGGGCAAATAGGGATAAAGCGGGAAACAATAATAGTTTCTCTTGTGAAAAGAACTTCAAATTAAAGGGAAACCACAAATAAAATCTCAGATGTTGAAATAAAAGAGTGAGCAGATTCCCGGGTCAGTCAGCACAAACTTTGCGCTTTGTGATGTCACGGGATTTCTCGGAATTGCCCAAATAAATCACCTGCGTAATGAAGGAACTGGTCTAAACCGCTGTGCGTAATTACGCACAAATCAAAAAGGCAGATAATTGAATGCTGGCGCAAAGAAAAAGTTCCATCCTCTTACAGCCAAGTTTCCAAAACTCTGCTGAACTTTGTCTTGAAGTGGGACTCGAGCTCTGGGGGCTCTTCACGTGTCACCATGTAACCTTTTATATGACGCCTCTTGATTAGCTGCTACAATGTAGGATATGCGATAACGCGTATCATATACGTGGCTAAAAATAGTCCACAGACGGGCCCACATCAGAGAGCGCTGCAATGAGGGGAGTCATGTTCGCCATGTGGATGAAACGGCAGAAGGCGGTGGGCACCGGGCGCTGAACTGAGAGGGCTGGACACTGATTTGGCCAGAAGGTTGGAAACAAATTTTGGCAACATGTCGCGCAACTATTAAAATAAGGTGTATTATATTTTCCTAACAGCAACATGACTTTAAACATGCACGCAACATTTCAGCAGGACAAACTCTCCTAATTTAAAATAATACTATAATAACTGTGACAGAAAACACACACACACACACACACACACACACACACACACACAGGTGGGAGGACTTGGCACACTATTTGGTGACTGTTACCCATTACAAGTAAACAGTAACACACACAAGAATTATAACTCAGCCCACTAAAGTTCTCTCTGTGTATCATTAAATCTATGAACAACTACAATGAATCTGAAAGCTGACTGCAGAAATGAGCAAATTATTGGTTTACATAGCACGTACCATTGTGGTGTAGGGAAATGTGCCAACACTCTCAAAGACCCATTTTCCACTCTCAAAAGTTCGGCTTCCAAAAAAAAAAAAAGTGTGTGGGAGAGAAAACTGCTCGGTTTCTTGTTCAGCTGGGCCTTATACCGGAAGCAAAAGAGCCCTAATACACGGCCTGCTGCCCGGTAAACATTTTTTTTGGTTGGTAATTTGCAGTCAACTCCTCTCAGTCCACAGGAGGACAGAGCTGTATAATCCAAGTCTTCTGCCTCCCGACTTCTTCATGCAAGGTGTTCGTGTTCGCTCTCAGCTCGTGATATTTCCATGAAAAGCGTCTGTCAGCGCGCGCTGCTCTGTGTCCCTCTCTCCAGCCTGTCCCGGTACCGTAATGTCCACCGAGCCGCCGCGCTCTGCGCCACCGACACAGTCACCGTCTGAGCCCCGAGTGACAGAGCAGGAGTCTGGCTGTGCACCGACAGTAAGTAGCTCGCACTCTCTGCTTACGCGCTCACCAAATCAGCTGTTGCTCCTGCATGAGGGGACGACGCCGCGCGCTTTCCCCCTCGTGCATGCTCCGGCTGCGCTGATGTGAAAATGTTCCTCCTCGGTGCTTCCTCTCCCCCCCCACCCCCACCTGTTCCTCAGTGTCCGGAGAAAGTTGCGGAGAGAGCGGCAACCGAACTCGCCATGTGGCCGCGCGGACGTCGCAACATGAGAGGCATCAGAGTTGATGAGAGTAGCGGGACTTTTGGTGGCCAGCCGGGACTGCCTATAGGCTGCACACACAGCACGGAGGTGATAAGAGCCTGTGTGACACACCGAGCTGCCCAAATTACAGAAACAAGTGAGAACACAGCACGCACGCACCGGCGGGGACGTGCGGTGTCCTGCGGCCGCGGCCGGACAAGCGGAGCGGAGGGCTGGTGAATTATTAATAACCAGAGCGGCTCACAGTCTGTCGTGTTCAGTGAGTAACCAGGGCGGCAGCTGGGGGTTTAGAGGAATTAAATACGGGCTCAGAGTAAACCATGGACGCAGGGGATTAGTAGCTCTCACCGGCAAAAGTGTAGGGGCAGCTCGGGGCCGACGGAGAGGGCGGGAGGGAGCGGAGGTTAGGGAGCGGTGGGGGAGGCAGCCGCGGTGGAAGGTTAGGATAAACCCAAATATTTTTCTGAGTGTGTGAAACACAAGAAGAGAGGAAGCTGTAAACTTTATATTCAGCCTGAAAGCAGGAGACACGTGTGGTCAGCTAAACGGTTTGTAAAATATGACCTCCAACAGCCTGAAACTCAAACATCATTTTACTTTTTATATTTTATATTTTAAGAGGCGGGCTGAAGCCATCCAGGGCTGATTTAAATCTCATGGCAAATTACTGGACAGCTCTATTACATGTCATGCCTGCGGGGGGAAATATATGAGAGGTCTCAACAGCCTGATTTGAGAGAGTTGTGACACCTTTACGCACAGACACGTCTCCAACCTGCAGGCCTGGTGGCTCCCATCAGCCACATCCCACTCTGCTCAGGTTATTATAAAGAACAGGTGCTGCAGCTCCAAAACTATATTTATTCACCACAAATATTAAATCATCTCCCGGATATTCAGATGGACTTTCAGCAGACACGCCTTCAGGACACAGGAATAAATGACCAAAGTAGCGTTTTGACCTTTTATGGCAAACGGAGCACTTCACGGAAGTGCGCAACTGCGGACGTCACGCAATAAAACGATGTGCGCTGTCAAAATGGATTCCACCTGCCGCCAATTTACTCTGTATTGGTTCAACTTTATCACTTTACAAACAGACAAATAAAAAGCGGATGGAGTCAGAGTTGTTCCTTAAAGAGACAAGCAGCTGAGTGAGAGCAGCACATTCTCAACATGGCGCCTGAACTCAGCCCTGAAATCAGTTTTTAGATTCACTTTGGAATAAAAAAAATATATTTTAAATGTTGAAGCAAGTCAGGAAGAGTTTAAATTATTTTGTCAATAACAAGAGATCCAATTTATCAGTGTCAGACTAACACATCTGCAAACAAGCAGCTACATGTCACCCTTATTCTAAGAGTGAATTAATGCGTAATTAAATTTATTTCAGCCTTTTAATTCAACACACCAAACTCCAAATTAATTTTACAACATTTTCTACATCAATTCATTTAAAATAAATACCAACACAACAAAATATGCGACTCTTCATAGTTTTAAACGATTTTAAACCCATAATAATGATTAAAAAACAAACAATTACACGACAGTTAACCAGCTGAGGCCTCAGGTATTTTATTTGTATTCGAAACAGGCTGAGCAGAATTAGTCTGTGTGGCAGTGGGCAGAAATGAAATGATGTCAGAGGCTTTTTGGGAGGATTTTAAAATGTGTAAGAAGGTTGCAGAAGCATCAGGACAAATCTGATTTATTTGATTATATTTCTAATTATCAGACAGGAAATTTAAAGCTAAAAATTCTGCCATATTTCAGTCGTGGATCATTTTCAAACCCGTCTGATAAATTATTGAAGCAGCTGAATGTGAGTGTGTGTGAGTGTGTGTGGCCTCCTGGTGTGAGCGGCCTGCAGCACAGACAAACTCTGAAACTCTGTTTTTCCACAAACTGTCTCTGGGCCTGCAGCGTCACAATCACACGATAAAGTGCGTCTGATTTTTTTGGAAATGAGCGCGTGAACGCCACATTCTTCTTTTATATTATTTCGTCTTTTAACTGCAGTGTGATCTCGGGTTAAAGACGCAGGCTGGGTGATGCTGCATGGTGCAAAATAAAGGTTGAAAAGGTGAATTTAATTGTGTGTAATATAAATAAATATCTCATATTTATGATGCAGAGTTTCTCGGACAGTTGCTTCGTTTTATTCGGGTCGTGACCTGATGTTTGACCTCAACATTTCTGCCTCTTTTTCTTTGAACTTCTCCTTTGTTGAGCACCTGAACGCATCACTGCTTTGTATTAAATCTGCTTAGAGGCGTTTAAATGCTCGGAGTTTTCATATCCGTTTATTTTAGCTGGAAAAAAATATTTTGGAAATCAATTCAAGTTTGATTCATTGTGATTTATTTATGAGCATTTGGCTGTGATGCTCTGAACGCACCAACAATCTACAGACACATTTAATAGAGTAAAGATCAAGGTGTCACATTAGTGACCCTGAGCGAGGCCATGCGTCAAAACAGCATCTCCAAATCCTCTAAACCCGCTCCTGCCGCCTGTAACAGGGACAAACTGACCAGCCACTGGTCTGATGTCATTAAGATCTCCACGTTTTTCAGTCTAAATCTACAAACCCTCACTGAGGACTTCCCTGCAGGCTGAGACGTGCTGGCTGTCTATACCTCTCCATACCGTCTGTGCGCCCGTGCAGCCTATATTCGCCCAAACAGCAGCTTGCGCTCATTTGCAAACTCCTTTCTTTGGTCTCTCCTATATACCGTCTCTCCCTGGAGGTTTACACAGACTGTGAAACAAAAGTTCCACTAGGCAACGGCCTGTCGAGGAATGCTGACCTTGGCACGGCCAGTGGAACCGGCCCGACTCGCGGCCATTCTCTCGTTTCTTTTTGGTTTGAATTAAGACGCATTTGACCTGCGCCAACTTCCAAGAGGTGCCACGGTGGTTAGAGGCGGGCTGGAGCCGTGTGGCTGCTGCTGCTGCTGCTGCTGCAGGCCTGCACTCACTGACTGAGAGCAAGGAGCTGCTGAGATCCTCACATGGAGTTTATACATCAGTGACAGGTTGGAGAAAATCACCAGTCAGATTATAAGATACTGAATCAAGGTGTAAAGATGATGTAAATTCAGCACCAGCAGCAAACAAGAGAAACCATCAGGTGCATAAAGTTTCCATAAACTGTGAGGGGAGACTCTGCATGCTCCTGATACTGCCACACTGTTAGAACAATAATTAAAAGGATAAAAATCAAGTGAGAAAATATAGATAAAGTAAGTAAAATAAGAAGTGGTGGGGAAAGAGTTGAGGTTTTAAAAGAGGCAAAAAATACTCCCCCTGGATAATAGTTTGCACAACTGTTCACTTTAATAACTTTATATATTTTTTACATATTCTATTATAACTTTTCTTAATATTATATTTTGTGTAATGTCTTTATATTTTTGCACTGAGTTTATTTCTATGCAGCAAACCACCAAATTCCTTGTGAGTGCAAAGTTACTCAGCAATAGCAGATTTCAGATTCTGAGAAATAATTTTACTTCATTAAAAATATCCAAATATTAGCAGCATGATGAGCTTCATGTAGAATCAAAAGTCAAAGTGCTCGTCAGGCAGCAGATTGACTCCTAGGCACATTTTAAATATGGCACATTTAATGGGCGAAGGCAACAATAGTTATAGTTCAAGTTAAAGTTAATTCTGTCCCGATCACAAAGCCTCAATAATCATTTCAGTTTTATCTATAAAGACCGATATCACAGATCATAATTTGTCTCAGAGGCTTTGCAGCATACAACATGTCTCTGTCCTCAGACCCTCACAGTGGACGAGGAAAAAACCTTTGCATTTGCAGTGCATTTTAATGTTCTCTGTTTGAGGTGGAGATCATTTTAATTAGTTGTAATGTAGTTTTTTTATGGCTGGCTGCATATTCTGTTTGTGAAACTGTAATATTCAGTGTAAGTGCAGCTGTCAGATAAATGTAGGGCAGTGAAAAGTGTAAAGCAGCTCAAAATGGAAACATGTAAATAAATTACAAGTACCTCAAAATTGTCGACTAGTGCAGCACTTAAAATAAAAAATGTTCTTAGTTATATTTCAGCACTGAAAATAAGGTCCTACTGTGAGTTTCCATGACTACACAAGTATCCATTTGTAATATTTTTCTTTATTATCTTATGGATTAACCCTGATCGGACCCCTCTTCATCACACCCCTGTTGTTTATGTACTAATTTATATTTTTTGGACATGTGTAAACAAACAAATGATTAATAATAACGGTGCATTAAAGTGGATTTTAGTGTTTTTCAGTTGAAGGTGGAGATCTATTTAACTATATGAGCAGATTAATCAATAACAACATGTTGTTTTTTAAGGCTAGCTGCATGTTCTGTGTGTAAAATCACAGTTTTCAAAGTTACTAAAACTGTCTGATTGATAGATAGACTTTGCTTACATTTAAATCCACACAGTCAGCAGTGCACATGAGAACAAAGTTATGTCGGGCAATAAAAAGTGCAGCAGTTAATACAAAATGTGCCTAATAAGTTCTCATGCTGAGATGTGACACAAGGTTCATTTGTGATATTTTTCATTATCATGTAATGGATTAAAATCTGGAGAAACCTCAGTCAGGTCCGTCTCCTTTTCACTTTATGGACACGTGTAAACAAACAAACAAAAGATTATTAATAATGGTGCATTAATGTGCACTCTCTTATTCTCTGTTTAATTAGTTTAATCAAAAACAACATTTTATGTCTGGCTCCATATTATGTGAGTCCAATCTCAATTGTCAGTGTAACTGCAGCCGTCAAATAAATGCAGGGCAGTGAAAAATGTAAATAAAGTACAAGTGCTTCAAAATTAGACAAGTGCAGAGCTTCATAAAAATGTTTGTCGTTATATTTCACCACTGAAAATAAAGTGCTGTTGTAAGTTCACATACCACAAAAGTATCCTGCTGAGATACAAAGATAAGGAGGAGCAATGATCAGGTCCCTCTGAGGCACCTATCCATCATATTCCTCTTGTTTATGCACTCATTTTTTGACACTTAAATAAACAAAAAACGAGTAATAACGGTGCATTAAAGTGCATTCTAGTGTTATTTGGTCAAAGGTGGAGATCTGTCTCACTGTATGAGTGATTAATCAATAACATTATGTTGTTTTTTATGTCTGGCTGCATGTTCTGTGTGTGAAATTATAGTTTTTAAAGTTACTAACACGGTCTGATAAATGTTGAGGAGTAAAAAGTGGCTCACAATGGAAACACATAAAGTACAAGTGCTTTAAAATGAAAGGAAAGTGCAGCAGTTATTAAAAAATGTGCCTAATGAGTTCCTGTGAGTCTCATGCTGAGATGTGACACAAGGTTCATTTGTGATATTTTTCATTATTATTGAATCTAATAATTTAATCTACTTGGCATTTTTTGGACACATGTAAACAAACAAACAAACAAACATATTATTAGTAACGGTGCATTAAAGTGCATTTTAGTTTCATCTGTTCCAGGTGGAGATCATTTTAACTGTATGGGCAGATTAATCAGTAACATGTCATTTTTCATGGCTGGCTGCATGTTTTATAAAATCATAGTTTTCAAAGTTATTAAAACTGTCTGATAAATGTTGCGCAGTAAAAAGTGGCTCAGAATGGAAACAGGTAAATAAAATAAAAGAACAACTCAGTGTAAATGAATTCATAGGTTTTACTGTACTCCGTCTGAACTCCACAGGATGGGTCTGCTGGGTGATAATCTCTGTTGGAAATGTCAGAAACAGAAGCAGGAACATTTCTACATGTAATCTGGGAACGTAAACTGATTAACACATTTAGGGGAACAGTTGTGGATCACACAGGGAGGTGCTGCGACGGTGCCTAGATCACAGAGGCTGTGCCTTATAGGCAGTGGTGTGGTGGGTGTACTGTTAGGTAGATAGGTAGGTTACTGATGAGGAAGTGGGCATACTCTGCTATATATTACAGTGGCTTTTTAGCTGATAGGTGGGTATACTGTCACTGGATAGAAAAAGCAGTGGGTACACCTGAGTATACCCTCCACTACACCACTGCTTATAGGCACCAAACAGAATTACAGAATGTATTAAATTCTGGAGAAGCACATCAGCTCCAGAATTTGAAAAATGGACTGAATCTGTGTTGAACATTGTGTCATATGAACATGTTAGCTCAGGTCAGCGATGGAAGCTTTAAGAGGTCATGATCCGGCTGTTTAGTTTGTAACATGTCTGCTGTCCTGTAAATATTTGGTGTCCAGTTGTTACGCTGCTGTGGCTGAATTATTATTACAGATACAAGAGTGCGGAGCCGCCAGGTGTCTGTGGATATGCTGAGTTAAAGTAACAATACTGTCCGTTTGTTCAGAATTGGGTGAATAGATAATTAAAATTTAAATTTAATTGTACTGAAAACAAAGTCCTGCTGTACGTTCACATCACTGCAGAAGCACAGTGCTGAGATAAGGTACATTATCTTATGGATTAACCCTGGAGGAGTCCCTCTTCATCACATCCCTGTTGTTTATGTACTAATTTATATTTTTTGGACATTTGTAAACAAACAAACAAACAAACAAAAGATTAATAATAACGGTGCATTAAAGTGCATTTGAGTGTTCTTTGGTTGGAGGTGGAGAATTATCTTTATATCTATTTAACTGTGTGAGTAGTTTAATCAGTAACAACACATATTTTATGGCTGGCTGCATATTCTGCATCAAAAATTGTTAAGTTTCAGTGTAAGTGCAGCTGTCAGGATAAACGTAGGGCAGTGAAAAGTGTAAAGTAGCTCAAAATGGAAACAAATAAGTAAAGTACAAGGACCTCAAAACTATAAACAAGTGCAGCACTTTATAAATATGTCCTTAGTTATATTTCAGCACTGAAAATAAAGCTCCAACATTTCAATATTCGAGGGGACACATTGGTAATGACATGGTGTGTTTGGGGTCCTTCACCAGGAAATTATAAGCATCAAACACTGATTTTTTTTATGCATCTGTTTGTGACTTTTTCTGCATTAATTCATGGTGAACATGTCTTTGATTTAATCAGAATAAAAGTCCTTTGCTACTTTTATGTTTCTCCCTGAAGTCTGCGCCTGTCACTGCACTCACGGTGAAGTGCTGAGGAACACAAAGACAAGTCAGTCGATCAAAGTCTGGAGAAAGTGAGTGTGTGTGTGTGTGTGTGTGTGTGTGCGTGTGTGTGTGTGTGTGTGTGTGCGCGTGCAGAGCTTTAAGAAAATAAAGGACGAATAAATCAATCAAACAGGAGCTGCCACATTTGAACAAAGATGTTAAAAGCTAAGAGCAGAATCTGACCATTCTGCAGTTACATTGTGTTAAACCTGAACATTAATATAATTAACTATATAAGTTCTGTGTTTGTTTGATCAGTGATACAGTTAATTATAAATTTATCTCACTCTGTTCAAATCTTTTTTCCAGAGCTCTGGAGACAGTTTGAGCCTTTGATATTAAAATGGATCCTTCTATAGATTCCTTTGCAACTTTTCAAATAACTTGTGATGTTGAAACACAGTGTTATTTCCATATCTCACAGCATATAGACTGATTCATCTGAGAAGGTAACTGAATCCCGGCAGGTCTTTGAAATACAGGTTGAAGCTTAATTAGCAGCGGTGCTTAATTACCGAAAGACCCCTGAGAAAGTGCGTTTGTACATCAAGGTATCGAGACGCTGTTAAGCAGGATTTAGATTTAAAGTCACTCACTTCAAATATAAAAGTGTTTACTGGCTGGAGAACAAAGTTTTTTTTGATTGATTGGGTGTTTGATAACAGATCTTATAGGTAGGAGGAACAATGGCTTTCTAAATTTGGTCCTGGTGACGAGGAAACCAGATTTTATTTTATCACCGGGCAGAAAATAGATCTCGCACACAGTTTCCTCACATGCACCCGGTTGTATTAGCTGCAAACACACACATGCAGACACATCCACCTGCAGGCTGAGCGCTGAGATCAACAACACCTGATGGAGCAGGATGATTGGTGGAGCCTCAGGCCCTGCGAGCTGCTGATTGGCTCTGCAGAAGACCTGGCTAACTGATGCTGAGCTCTGTGCGTGTGTGTGTGTGTGTGTGTGTCTGTGTGTGTGAATCTCTGAGGGTATCCCACACTCCCCTGCCTTATCAGGCGGCTCCACGGCACCGCTAGAGGAGTGCTGCTCTCAGGAGGGCAGGGCTACCAGCACAGCGCTTATCTTCTACCAGCAAGGAGGGTTTATAGGTCTGATTAACTCGCTGTTTGTATGTGTTGTGTTTATGAGAAAAGAAGAGAGAGCCGGGGTGTATTATTGTGGACTGGTGTATGTGTGTGTGTGTGTGTGTGTGTGTGTGTGCAGTGGTGGCTGGGTGAGTGTGAGAAAGGTGTTTGCTCAAGTGCAGTATAAGCGCTTGGAAGGATGACACACACATGAACATCCTCGAGTTCCCTCAGCGAATCGCAGCTCTTCAGAAGCACCCAGGAAGTAAAAGGAGGCAGCGAGCGGGGTCGAGTGTTGAGCTGTAAAACCGCGCAGCTCTCCTTCAAAAAGCAAACTGGTTGTGATGCATTACAAAGCTCCAAACTTTCAAAAAAATCTATATCAAATTGCAGCATTTGTTTGGAGCACACACTCCTCCCCAGCAGAGTGGAGCTCAGCGATATGATTTGTTCTGGTTTGGGTCCAGCCGGTACTACCAGAGAGTGTCATCGTCTGCAGGGGGGAGGGAAACGAGTGGGAGGTGGTAAAGGGAAGAGTATGGTTCCCCCCACCACCACCACCCCACCACCCCACCTCACCACCCCCCTCCTCTCCCACCCCATAGGAGAAAAGCGGGCTGCTATAATCTCTTTTCCTGGCTCTCCATGAAAGAGAGACGGAGAGCCACCAGAGCTTCGGTCCGCTCAGATCTGCTGCCCCTCACCCCTGCTGTCTATCTCCTATCTGCTATCTCCTCATTCCCCGTCTTTCTCCCTTCATATCCGTGCCTCTCTTGTTCCTGCTCTTCATCCTCCGCTCATCCAGGATCTCCCCAAAGTCACACTTCATCATTCATGCATTCACGCCGCTCAGTGTGTATCATTTCTCACACCTCCAGTTATTGCTTTCTCAGATCTGCAGTGTGTGTCTGCACTTCTCTTTGTGTTTCTGTCTTTGGTCATTTTTAGCCGTGCTTGCGGCGAAGCTCTGAGGATGATGGCTCTGTCTGTCTGTCCGTCCGTCTTTGGTCCAGACTGAAATATCTCAACAACTACTAGATGGACTGCCATGAAATTTTGGACATTCATGATCCCAAGAGGATGAATCCAAGTGAGTTTGGGGAAATGCAACCACAGATATGTTAGATTTGCACACTTCATACAAATCATATGAACATTTCTAGACCTGCCCCTGACTGAGAATGCTCCTAGTGGACCAACAGTCCTCATCAGGGTCCATCAGTGGACCAACAGTCCTCATCAGGGTCCATCAGTGGACCAACAGTCCTCATGTTTCTGATATGAATGTAATGATTAAATGATATATTTTGGTGGTTTGAGTTGAAGGTGTGAGAAAGAATAGTATCAGTAACATTGTTAACACTGTGCTACATTACAGAGAAATACAAAACCGTACTAATGAACCTTCATTAATATAGGCCTATATTTTATCTACAAGTGCACGTCACACACTGAGCGAGCCGCCTGTTAATGACGCTGTGGGCTAATGGGCATGTAGCTACTTCCATGTTTCAGATGATACGTCATGTTTGTAGTCGACCAATGAAGATGAGTTTACATATCACCTTGGGTTCGTCCTTCACCTTCTCAAAATGATCCCACACTTTGGATTTCCTGCCCGACATGTTATTAACTAGCCTGTGGAATAACCGCAGGTACCAGCCCTGGGAACTCCTGTTGGACGAAACATTCCTAAAGTGACGCCGTCTATGAGCTGACTTTCTCATCAGCAGGTGGAGGGGGAATGGATCCCGTTGAGACACCTGCCAAGCTGCACACCACCGTTTAAGACCAACAGACAACAAAACCATTTGCTTTCTTCTGTGTTTCCATCGAGGATTGTGCAACAACAAACGGTTGTTCTCTACCGAGACATTGCTGTGCTTGCAGCAGTGGTTGTGGTCCAAACCACATTTGAAGCCAATCTCTTCCTAACCATAGCCAAGTAGTTTTTGTGCCTAAACCTGACCACACATTAACCACAGGAACAGAAAGTTCCAATGTATCTGCTACATGACAATGAGCATATGTAACATATTCATGGTTTACATTTCAACAACACTGTGGTTAGCTTTAGGCACAAAAACCACTTGGTTAGAGTGATGAAAGATCAGGTTTTGGCTTAACACACCTGATGTTGGGGGCACAATCCTGGCTGGAAACACAGCAACGTCCTGCTAAAAAACTACCGGTTTAGTTGTTTGTTGGTCTTGAATAGAAGTCTGCAGCTTTCACATGACTTTCAGCTTTCAATCCACCATCCCCTCCACCTCCAGACAAAAAACTCAGCTCATATAATGTCATCAGGACTACGTCACTTTAGAAACACTGACACTTCTCACTCCAACCTCTCCATGGACGTTGTTTGGTCATGGACTTTCCACGTCCACATATGGCGTCCAAGGTACCCTGGGTGTGTTGGTTGTTGACGTTCTGGGACGCCGTGTCAACTTCAGCCTGTTACATGCATTGTCTGTTTTCAAAATACACTTCTGTTTTCACAGGAAATGTACAGTTTGCATACAGTCTCTTTCAAAATAAAAGCACTACGTCGGTACAACACAGTGACCTGACGTTTTTTTCTTTCAACAACACATCAACGCACATGGTTGCGTTCAGCCAACACATGTATGTGGTTGGGTTTAGGAATTCACCCATTCATACGGGAAACAAACACCAGACTTCTGGATGAAAGTCCGTGGTTGTTGGACCCATCCACCACCCCTCCCACCTGCCCTACCCGGACTTCGGCCGCCTTAACTTTCATTGTTGACCCCACCAGGCACCATTAAACAATAACAGCGACCAGCCACGTATCATGCCAACGTGAAAGGACGGCTTTTTCCGTGAGTGTCTTACGCCGGAAGTCACTGAGCAAGCGATGGTCAGAGCCGTGTGAACTTTGGTTATTTTAAGGTATCATCACCATGTTTCTCGTCCTAAACTTAACCTATGTAACTTTACATTAAATATGTAACAGCACTGTGGGGGCACTTACGTGTTGGATATCATGAGGATACGTTGCTTAGTTGCAGAAAATACTACGAAGATGGCGAAAAGTAAAACCAGGGGTCTCATTTATAAAACAGTGTGTAGGATCCATGTACGGACAAAAGCCAAAAATAGCGTGCGCCAAAAAATATTCCACGCTTCCACGTCACCATCTGCATTGCAAATTTCCCGTCTCCAAAATGTTCGTAAGCACGGGTCAAAGTTTCTCCCATCTGTCTGATTTTTATGGATTACAAATTTTGCGCGGGAAGTGGCGTACGCCTCTTTCAGGCCTCGTTTTGTGCGTACGCAATATTCATAAATGAGACCTCAGAGATTCCTTTGCTTGGACCGACAAGGAGGTGAAACTGTTGCTGAAAGGTGGAGGAAAACGTGGAGAATTGGGAGTTGATACGACCCAATCAAGAATCGAATATGGGTCTCTACGTCGTCGTTTCCGTCAGTCCAGACTAAAATGCAACCCGGGGCTTTTTAAATTAAAACAGAGTCCGCAGCGTTTTGAAAAGTCTCTGTTTGAGGGCTTTGAAGAAATATTGTGGACGCTACACATCAATGTAGAAATTGTTATTTTAAAACACATTACTGTGGATGTAGTCTCAGTCATTGTTCTGCATCTCTCTAGTGTTTTTAGAGACTTTAAATTCCAGTGTGAGATTTCAACCAAACGTTTCAAAGTACAAAATGTCCCCATCTCGTTTCCTAAATTTCACCGCTCCCCTTTTTTCCTCTACCACTTCCTCCCTTTGCCCGCCTCTCCTCGCACTCCCTCTTTCACACCTCAGAAGGGGGGGGGGGGTATCATTTTATGGATCCCTGCCATTCAGTCTGCTCCCCCTCCCCTCCCTCCGTCTGCCTCCATTTCCCATACTCTTCCATCACTCTCCCTATCCTTCCTCCTCCCTGTTTCCTCCTTCCCTTCCTTCCTCCCTCCATCCTCACCCAACCTCCCCCCTTTTTTTCACGATGGGTGGAGTCTCCTCTGTGGTGCCATTTTCTGTTTGGTACGACATACAAGGGAACATGAATATTCATGACTAATCCACTCTGCGCCCTCCACCCCCAAACCACCACCCACCACCCCCCAACCCGGCCCTGCAGTCGAAGGCAACACTTGGTAGTGGCACATGGCGAGACAGCTGTTGCAAACCAAGCCAGGCATCTGTGCAGCGGGAGCATACGAGGAAAAGAGAGACCGAGGGAGAAGCGAGCGAGAGACGCTGTTAGAGACAGATAAAGAGGACAGAAGTATGGAGACAGAGGAGGGGACGGACAGAGAGAGGAGACAGATATATGTAGAGACGGGGTGAGGACGGTATGGAGCGGGCAGTGGTTGGGGGGCATCTGGGCAAAGCAGAGCCAGACAGACAGAAGGAACGGGGCGGTGGCGGGGTCATCTGGGTGAAAAGGAAGGGGACGAGCCAGACGGAGGGAAATGGGCACCGATGGGAGGGTCTGTCTGGGGACAGAGAGGGAGACAGATTGAAAAAAGATGGGAGAGTGAGACAGAGACGGAGGGAGGAGGGAGGAGGGGGCATCTGAAGATAAGAGACAAAAACCTGTGAGGAGACAGCGGCAACGACGACACGATGGACGTACATCACACCTGACTTTAATGCTTGTGTTCAAACATAAGAAGTCTTTGTCCTCGAGATAAATCTGAGCGCTCACAGGAGGCGTCGTCCCCGAGCATTTAGAAAAATGGAGGTCAATGAGTTCAAAACAGGGTTCAACATGCACAAGAAACTTTTGACAAACTACCAACCAATTTTCAAAACAATTTTCAGGGTATTAAAAAAATACTTATTCTAATTAATAATTTAACCGCAGGGTTTTATTTTTTCTTTTCTTACAATTTATGTAGAGGCCGTTTCAACATAACCACAGTTCTTCGGCCACTTAGTTTGTGAGGTGTTGACTCGTGTTTCTGTTCCTTGCAGGGAAAAAGTTAAATGAGATTTATTGAGAATACAAAAAGGAAACAAAGCAGCAGGCCAAGTGCTTCCAAATGACATCTTGTACGGTCCACCACTGACTCGATTTCTATATATTCTCATCGTAATCCCGTTCCTACCCTGCAGAACACGGTCAAAAACTTACTACGAACCAAAACAACATGAACTTCACGTCGTCTTTTACCCACAATGTTGTCCACAATGTTTTTGTCATGGCGTAAATAACTCGTGCCTGTATTTTAACAGATAAATAAATATAAACATAACTTTAGTACAGTTCTCTACTATGCTCTATTAAAAATATACAGAAATGGTTTTACTCAGATGATTCGTCATATCAACACAGAAATTCTCACCAAATATTAATATGTGCTGAAGCGGCTCAAACATTTTATACTGCTCTGAATTTTTCTTCAAACTGCCAAGCAGATTTTTCTGTTCCTACATTTTAAGTTATTTCCACTATAAACACATCAGAATCAGCTTTAAAAATCCAGCGTGTGTAACGTGTGTGTTATCACAAAATACACACTCCCTCTTCATCTCTGAACTCTCCACATTCCCAGAAATATGACCGAGGACATGACCACGCCGTCCTCAGCGGCTGCAGCTCTGCTCACAACATGATTACAGGGACCAAGGAAAAACATCTGTTACACAAAAACATTTCTTTCTGAGGTTTGTCTTTTTTTTCTTCTTGTGAAACACTGTCATCTCATCAGAGCAGTTAAAATCCTTCAAATGGAACAATCTGAGAATTTACTCAGTGGGTGAAAATTTAGTTGAGCTGCTCACACTGTGAGACCGAAGACGAGCGGTCACCAAGAGGTGACGCAGAGGGAGATTAACTAAAGGTGGGTATGCTTTATACTGATCAGCATGAGGAAATGAGGCTAACAGTAATTTTTCTCATTTATCTCCATGAATTCAACCATGTTACGATGGAGTCAGCGGTACTTCATGTTTCTGTCCTTACTTTAGTTACAAAGGTTCTTCAAGCAATTCCTTAAGTATGAGACCATGATAAGGAGAAAAACTTCAATCCTTAAGTAAACATTTTAAGGAAACTTTAAGGAGAAGACTTGAGGATGTTTTGTGCAACCAATTTTTTTCAAGGACACCTTAACTCGGACTTTAAGGACAATCTTAACTTATGGTGCTTTGTGCAACCAACCCAGTCTCACTCCGAAGTTGTCGAAATCCAGGGTTTGGGCCGTGACTTGCAGTGTCAGACACCAATGAAAAAAGCCAGCCTTTAACATCAGCGTGATATGCGGCTGGTTGCTGTTATAGTTTAATGGCCATGTCAGGGAGAAATGCAGCGGGACGAGAACAAAAGTTAAGGTGGCGAAGTCCAAGTGGGACGGACAGGAGGAGCGGTGGACCGGTCCAGCAACACCGACGTTCACCCGGAAGAGCAGTGTTCGCGCCCGTGAGATTGTAAAACCAAACTCTGCTCTTTTGTCGTAAACCCAACCACGTGTGTTTGTTGTTGTTGACTGTATGCAAACTGTATATTTCCTGTGAAAACAGAAGTGCATTTTGAAAACAGACAATGCATGTAACAGGCTGAAGTTGACACGGCGTCCCACAATGTCAACAACCAACACACCCAGGGTACCTTGGACGTCATATGTGGACGTGGAAAGTCCATGACCAAACGTGGACATGTGACGAGGTCACAGTGAGGATGTGTTGGTGCAACTGGCCCCTGTACTCTTATAAGTCCCTAAATTTAATGAGTCAGTAAATCCGTTTATTTTTATGGCAACCTTAAAAATGTGGCAGCCCAGATGCTGGAAGAAAATGCTGGCGTTGTATGTTTCTGCAAACCACAGATACATTTATGTCCTTTATACCAAGACATCACTGTTTGTGTCCCAAAGCAGGTATTTTAAGCCAAAACATGATCTTTTCTGAACTATAACCATATTTTCGGTGCTCAAACATAACCACGTTAACCACAGTGTTGCTCAATTGAAAGTATCCACTACATAATAATGTAGAAATGTAATGATTCTGCAGAAACATAAAATGCAAAACATTTATTCTGATGACTGGTTGTTGTATCTACGGCCTGATAAAACAGGATTACCTCCCACTGCATCTTTGTCTCAGAACAAACTCACTGATTTTATCAGAAGCAAAACTGGAAAAAAAGAAATAAAAAATAATAAATTTTAGGAATCTAATGAGCTGTATCTGTAGAAAATTAAAAGTCTGCTGATAATAATCCCAGTGAAACCTGCCCGACCTCCCCCCGGCTTTGTGTATCGCCGAGCTGAGACGCTGCGTGTCCACAGACGGAGCGACTGCTCCTTTGCCAGCCGTGCCCAGCCTGTGCCCCTCTCTCTGCCCCCTGTAGCACCCTGTAACCCCGCCACCCCTCCCCCCTGCTCTCCATCTCCTGCATCCCTGCATGGGGCCCCAGTGCTGGCTGCCATCCCTCCGTTACTCCCCCTCTCCCTCCCCCATCTCTGTCACCCCCCTCCTCCGCCTCATCCCCACCCCGGCAGAGGGTCCAGCTCTGCCCTACATAGCAGCGAGCGCAGCAGGCTGGCGCTGAGAGGAACCCTCGGGTTTACAAACTGTGTCAGGCCTCGAGACGCCTCTGTGATCAACACCAAACGCCACATGAGGGGAAATAATAAAGCGACTGCTACCAAGAGATGGGAGTGATTGATGTTGTCAATATGTGGAATCTGGAATAAATTAGCTCTCTGATCTGATCCAAACTGTGGATGTTTGTGTCACTGAAAAGCTGAAGGTCAAAAGAAGACGGCAGCTACAGCAGTCGCTTTTCACAGTTGAAGGGGAACTCCGGTGTTTTTTCAACCTGGACCCTGTTTGCACATGTTTTTGTGTCCTAGCGACTGATGGGAACAACAAGTTCTGAAACTGGTCCAGTGTTGAATGAGAGCGCTGCAGCTGACAGCCGCAAAACCGGCTGCGATGTAACCACTCAGGGTATGTTCACACCATTCATGTACGGCTATTACAAGTGTTTGTTTTGCCACTGACAGACGAAGATTATAATCAGAAGAGCCTTAGAGCACTATAAAAAGGATCCTTACAGAGACACAAAATATATTCTTTACCTTTCAACTTGATCTGGTCTGTTTTGTGTACAAGTCGCGCTAAAGGAGAAGTCTCGTTCTGAAATATCTCGACTTTTTCACATTGTCAAAATCGGCTAAATATTCAGCCAGATAAGAGTAAGATACGTTTTCTGTACTCCAACCAAACAAACGATTACTGGTGCTCTAACTCTCGTGAGATTTTGAACGAGACTTCACTCTGGTGAGACTGACATCTCTTCCTAACATACACTGAGCAAGCAAACTCTCAACATGTTCTTATTCCAACTCTTCAAATACGAATGCTTGGCTAGTGGCTCTACACGTCAAAATATGACCTCCTGTCAAAGTCTTGGACATTCAGTGACTGCGTGTCAATTTATGGTTCTTACCTGCACTGTGTCTCTTCAAAATAAAATTACAACACAGGTAAAACACTTTTAGGTTTACTTCCTTAAGTTTAGGCAATAAAAGCACCACCAGGCAAAAACCCATTATAGACCCTTTAAGGGCCGGCGTCACGATGACATCATGTTATCAGCTGGAGGTGCAGCTGCCTCTCCCCCACAGGGCTGTAGGCTCCATAGCAGTGTTAAAATGTGTTTGTCTTGTTGTGTTATTGGGAGCCAGAATAGAAGGAGTCATGGCTCAAAACCAGCCGCCACTGCCCGCCAACAAAAACAAAGACAACTATGGTTAAATGTGATAAGA